>NC_143116.1:3653138-3957358 GCF_061535455.1 Colias philodice
CCCAGGAGTCGTGGGTTCGATTCCCACCCGGGGCATATATGTGTGATGACTGATGAACATAGATGTGTCTGGGTATTAATTATCTATAAGTATTTATTTAAAATTATATATGTGTGTTTATCAGCCATCTGGTTTCCATAACACAAGCGAAAGCTTAGTGTGAGATCAGATCGTGCCGTGTGTGAAAATTGTCCTGATATATTTGTCTATACTTCTATACTAATATTATAAAGAGGAAAAGTTTGTATGTATGTATGTATGTATGGTTTTCACTTTTCAGTTTTCACGCATAAACTACTTGACCGATTTTGAAGAAATTTGGCACAGATAATCTTTAGACCCTGAGAAAGAACATAGGCTACCTGTTATTGCGAAATATGTACCACGGGCGAAGCCGAGGCGAACCGCTAGTATATAAATAAATTAATATGTTTGCATTTGTATGTGTGTGTGTGTGTGTGTACGTGTATAATCTAATCTATGCTCTATGATTTCAAAATTTCCACAGATTGCGTCATTAAGAAATTCTATTTCTTTTGCAGACAAATCGTATTCTACAAAATCACATAAGAACACACACAGGCGAACGGCCATTTAAATGCGATTTTTGCGAAGCGGCGTTTGCCCAGATATCTGCACTCGTCTCACATATGAGGGCGATACACAAATTTAAAAAAAGTTTTAAACAAACAATTTTGTGAACCACAGATTAAGTTTTTTCACTTCACAGATTCACAGATCTACTAGTTACTATGTTGTGAAATATTTCTAGAAACATGGCAAAGACCCACAGACATCCATCAAGTAATGTTTATAATATATTATCTGTGCAAAGACCGCGTTTTTATGCACAAAACATAGATTATACATATTTACTCTTTTCTTACTCTTTTTGTAGGACCTGGTGTGTAGGACATTAATTTTGAGGAGAATTTTTTTAATTTTTTATTCTTTTTTAATTTTCCAAATTTCAAGGACGCGTCATGGTTATACCGTCACGTCATGGAGCAAAGCGACGATTTTGCTAAGTATCTTTAAATCTTGCCAAGAAAGTTTCACTTCTGACACGTTTACTCGGCACGCTCACGATTCGTTTTTTAAATAAAATTATTTCAATTAATTTATCAGCTTGGTCGTTCCTGTTAGTTCCATTTATTTCTTACAAACGTTTAAATTTCTATCACAGTATTACAATATCTATACAGAACGGTAACGAATGTACTTGTACAGAGAAACGGAGGGCAACTGGCGGGGGGTCGGGCGACGCGGGCCGCGTAAGGCACACACGCTTAGTTTGCATTACCTAGCGCGAAAGAACGACGCAGTCGTATTTTTTGTGTAATAATTTTATTATACATAGGTACTTACATATTCTATTATGGCGCGCACAAACTGTTCCGTTTACGGATGTAAATCAACATTGAAATCCCAGAAGGAAACAATATTTCAGAAAGATTGTATTAATTGTATCTGTTGAATTAAAATCAAAGCTATGTATATGTTGTCCTCATTATTTTCTAATCAGATTGTACATCCCAATGCGAATGCATTAATTAGTTATATGTTATAATATACGATTATTAAGAACATCCAAAAATAAGTGTCCACGTAAATAATATTTAGCAGTGCAGTATCTGTAATTATATATTTTATGAACAAATAATTACATCATAATATTAATAATCACAATTGTTTTATTTCCCATTTGTTGCAACCCTAGCGTATTTTCGTGTAGCAGCGTAAGTACCTACGCTGGCGGCAGCATCGCGCGACATCAAAGGCGTTTCCTTACTGTAGGAAATAATATTGTAATACTGTGTCTCTATACTGTGAATAGGTAGATTATTAATTGCATTCTTTAATAAAGAACTAATAACTGAGAAAAAATTTTCTAAAGTAGATAGTAAACGTTTTGATTTTGTATTATGCAAAGTATAGATAAATAAGTACAGAAATTATGCGTCTGGTTCAAAGTTAAGCAATAAGTCATAGTAAGGTCCTTTGAGTATAGTGGGTGTATACCAAGAACCTTAAATCTATTGGATTATATCAAGTTTATATAAAAATAAATATACTTAGAGAGTAAGGTCAATAAATTATGAAATTTAACACAGTGAATTATATTACTTTCTCTGTGGTGGATAATCAATCTATCAATCTATATCTATATATAAAAATTATAAAGAGGAAAGGTTTGATTTTTTTGTTTGTTTGTTTGTATGAATTGAATAGGCTCCGAAACTACTTGGCAGATTTGAAAAATTCTTTCACTGTTGGAAAGCTACATCATTTCTGAGTGACATAGGCTAGGTTTTATCCCGGAAATCCCACGGGAACGGGAACTATGCGGGTTTTTTTTTGAAAACGCGGGCGAAGCCGCAGGCGGAAAGCTAGTCTATATATAAAAATGAAACCCGTTTCGCATCGTCACGGCATCACGCGTGAACGGGTGGACCGATTTCGATAATTCTTTTTTTATTATTCATTCCATTATTTCTTGAAGTACCTACGAGGATGGTTCTTATGTAGAGAAAACGTAAATATGTACCACAGGCGAAGCCGGGGCGGACCGCTAGTATTTTTATATTTGTCTGTGGCATAGAGTAATGTAATATGTATACGGGCTCTGTGGTCAAATGCAAAGAGAATACAAATACTACGTGTCAAATGTATGTCAACTGTCAAGAATGTTATGTCAATTGTCATACGAGTCGATCAAGTCGACAAAAATTACGAAAACAATGCGAAAACATTGAAAAATCCAAAACATTGGCCGAGAGCCGATAACAATTTTGTGTTTTAATTCTAATCTAATAAAAGTTACTTTTATATTTCAAAAACACAATAACCAAAGTTTAATTATGACAAATAATATTATAGAACCCATATTTTTCTGTGAAGGATGTTTATCAACTGATAGAAAGCTGACGAATGCCGGGGAATTCTATGATATCTACGTTAAGCTTTTAATTGGTGAAGTATCTAGCAAGGTAAGGAAGTGTAGAAAATACTTTCTCTTCAAATTTAATCTATATTCCGAGTGATCTCAGAAAACGCCTAAAATGTACCTTAAGGGCCATCGAGTTGGGCAACCAAAATTTTTTTGGAGAAAGGTCTATGCCTAAGTAACTGACCCGTAAAATCTTAACCGGCGGAGATTTATAGTTTTTTAGAAATTAATTATCAAAGTTTCATAATTTTTCATACAATTTCGAGCAACCATCTTGACATTTTTTTTTTTTTGGTTGCGTTTCGTTTTTGCAAGTACAATTCTTGTAAAATGTAATTTTTTTCAATGATGGAATATTATGTATTCAATATTAAGCTGCGAAAGTCCGAATCTAGCTAAAAAACGTTACGCTAAAATAAGCATTGCATTATCATAAGACTTGCCACACAACCGAAGCTGTCAACCCCGAATTCCACGTGGTCTTGTCTGCCCTACCCCTAGAGTGTATGTAAAAAGCCGGAGGCGCGGAGGGAGAGCAGCCCTCGCCCGCCGTGACAAAGCTCGGGAGCCGTGCGGAGCGGAGCGGCTGAGGCTGGTCGCTGAAGGCGACCAACAAGCCGAAGCTGTGAAGCGGAGTACGGGCGACCGTGCTTTGTCACGCAAGGGCGGAAGGGCTGCACTTCCCGTAGCGCCGGAGCTAAGGCAGTGTCTGACACAATATAAAAATCGATTTCTGAAAAATCGATTTTTTTCAAATTTGTATTTGCAATGTAAATATAAATCCATTTTTATGTAGCCCAAGAATGGTACCATAATAAACAATCTCTGGGATCTCTTATCAGTAAAATCAGGAATTTTTTTAGTTCAGGGAATTCGATAATATTGCGAGTACATTCAGTTAATTCGAAATATTTTTTTTTTACCATAAAAGAAAAAATCGAAAGTCGATTTGAGATCGAGCACACCAATTGGGTTAGCCCGCTTTGAGTAGCAGATCTGAATCGAAGCACCCTGACTTGAGTCAAATTAGGTCACTTTGAGTAGCAGATCTGAATCAGAGCACCCCAACTTGAGTCGATTTAGGTTACATTGAGTAGCATATCCGAATCAGAGCACCCCGACTTGAGTCGAGTTAGGTCACTTCGAGTAGCAGATCGGAATCGGAGCACCCCGATCCCACGTGGTCTTGTCTGTCACACAACTAGAGTGTTTTTGTAAAGCGAGGGGGCGACGAAGCGAGTCTTCTGGCGAAGCCCACTCGTTTCCCCCTCCTTAAAAAAGTTTACATTTTCTCCCGAAACTTTTAAAAAAAATGTCAAAAATTACTGTATTTTATGTTGTATTGTTATCCCCCCTCCTTTTTCCAACCCTCCCTGCCAAATCTCCTCTCCATTACCCCCTTTTTCCTATTACATTTCGTAACATAACCTCAAAAATTATTTTGCATTTTTCTCGAAAAGGGGGGGGGGGGTTCCGCACCTCCCCCTTCACAGAGGGGGTTCCTCTCCCCCCCTCCTCACCTCCTCCCCCCCCTTTACCCCCCTCTCAACGGCCCTTAAAGTACATTTTTACCCAGAAAACTGTTACAAATCAATTTGAAACAAAAATCAGATTTTTGCACAAATTAAATTTTAATGTTTTTTTTTTTATTTTTAACTAGCTTTCCGCCCGCGGCTTCGCCCGCTTTGTCTCAAAGCTAATAAATTATACACTAAAACCTTCCTATTGAATCACTATGTATTAAAAAAAACCGCATCAAAATCCGTTCCGTATTTTTAAAGATTTAAGCATACAGAGGGACATAGGGACAGAGAAAGCGACTTTGTTTTATATTTTGTAGTGACTTAAAAAAACTTTAATCATACTCCTAAATCACTCTATTAAAAATCCGCTTAAAATTCGTCAAATTATACATTTAAGCCTACATAAGCCAGCAACAGCACCTTTATTTTCTGCTCGGGAGCTTACAATCACTATGTTTTTTAAATATTTCCATAATAAATCTTATGTGTTAACCAAGTTACCCTCTATATGTGTGCCATTTCATTGTAATTGGTCCTGTAGTATTTGGGTGAAACAGTAAACATACATACTCACAAACTTTCGCGTTTATGTTTTTCATTAAACAACATATTGAACGACCGGTTGGCTTGGTTGGTAGTAACCCTGCCTTCCAAGCCAGAGGTTGTGGGTTCGATTCCCACCCGGGGCAAATATTTGTGCGATGAACATAGATGTTTTCTCTGTGTCTGGGTGTTAATTATCTATACAAGTATTTATTTAAAACTATTATGTATGTTTATCAGCCATCTGGTTTCACAAGCGAAAGCTTAGTATAGGATCAGATCGTGCCGTGTGTGAAAATTATCCTGAAATATTTATTTATTTATTTTCAGTTATCAGTAAGCCCTTTATTCTGTTGGGAGTGTAACGCTGTGTTACAAACAATACATAAGTTTAGAGAGAAAGTTAAGCAGGCCAATATCTGCTTAAATGAAGGGTTGAAAAATTTTAATGTGAGTACTATTAATCCTAATAACACTAGCGGCCTGCTCCGGCTTCGCCCGTGGTACATTTTTACGTTTTCTCTCCATAAGAACCATCCTCGTACTTCAAGGAATATTATAAAAAGTAATTAATGAAATTGGATCAGCCGTTTTCGAGTTATGTGCTTACCAACACATTTTAAAATTTATCTTTATATTGTAGATAAGTAATATCTTATTGTGACTATTATAATCATTACTTTTTCTGCTTTTATTTGTGTTGTCAAAATAAATTTTCACGATAGTGGATACCATAATTAAGCATACCTACTCTACTAGCTGTCCCAGGTAAGATTGTCTTACTCTTATCACTTAGGGGTATGAAAAATAGATGTTTGCCGATTCTGAAGCACAAAAAAATTTCATAAAAATTGGTCCAGCCGTTTCAGAGGAGCATGGTAACTAACATTGTGACTCTAGATTTTTATTAATAGTGTGAAGTCAAATTAGTTAGTGTATGGTTTGAAAATTGTTTTTTATGGTGCGTTTACACATTCGTTCAAAAAGCTAGGTGATTAGCGAGGCCAACACAACATGGATTTTCAGACGTAATCAAAGTTAAGTTTGTGAACTGCGTTTCGACGTCATTCGCAAACGAATGTTTAACTAACACTAATGTGTAAAGGCACTATAACAATGATTTCAGACAAAAATCTGCTTATCAACTTTATCCACATCAAACATATCAGATAATGTAATATATGCAATACATAGTGAGGAAAACGACATTAATATTAAAGATGAAGAAGAAATTGCAGCTGATGATAATTTTAATAAGGAAACCATCTTCTCAACTTTAGAAAACGAAATATTAACTGCGCCAATACAATTAAACGCTATAAAGTCTGACGATTCTGACTTGGAAAATGACGTGTCTATGGGCGCAGAATCTGCAGATGAGAAAGAGGACACAGACAATTTAGAGGATGACGAAGATTTCGTTTTGGAAAATGACAAAGACAAAGTACATAAATCCAAAGGTCGAAAATCCTCTAAGAATGTGCGATACACTGTGAAGAAACGTGATAAACGAAAAATATTATCAGCGCCAATACAATCGAACGCTATAAAGTCTGACGATTCTGACTTGAAAAATGACGTGTCTATGGGCGCAGAATCTGCAGATGAGAAAGAGGACACAGACAATTTAGAGGATGACGAAGATTTCGTTTTGGAAAATGACAAAGACAAAGTACATAAATCCAAAGGTCAAAAATCCTCTAACAATGTGCGATACACTGTGAAGAAACGTGATAAAGAAGAAATAAGAGTTTTGTTTAACAAGTGCGAGAGAGTGAGAATGGATGACAATGAAATAACGTTATGGCGGGATAAAGCGAAATCAATGCAAAATTACAGAACAATGACGTATCAGTGTGAAACTTGTATAGTTGGTTTTAGCACAAAACATAAATATAATGCGCATGCTAGGAAATACCATCCGAAGGTAACGTAAATTAATATATAGATTTATTAATCTATACAGTACATACACAACGAATACATGAGTAGATAAATAGTACAGAGCTTCTAGACCTCTACACATTGGTAGGCGGTAGCGTTGGGCGAATAGTGTAGGGGGCGTTTATGTCTACGATCTGCCGCCATTACGGCATGTAGAGGCGGCCGTAATGGCGGCAAACATCGACAATCATTTGTTGGGCCAACGCTGCCCATAGTGCAGAGGGCCTATACCAGGCCTCCGTCACTCGCTCAAGGTCGCGCTATAAGTGCCTACCGCACAGTAGGTCGGTGCCGACCCAAGCGGCAGTTGGTTGGCACACGCGAGACTGCGCACCCGCGTCACGTTTCCCGCGCTCGCTACCAAGATGCCCGGTTATTGCGATGTTCAAGAATCAATACATTCAAAAATATACTGATCACCATAAGATCAATACTCATGTTGAGCCAAGATTTAGAATCAAAGGGAATCAAGTTCTTATTCACGCGGGTGAAACCGAAGGAAACAACTACTATCAATAAGATTTCATTTTTTTTTTATTGTATAATGTAACAAATATAATTAACAATAAAAAATTAAGTGTTTCAGCAACTCTGTGTTTAATTTACGCGCTCGGTACAACCCTAAAGTTTTCGTTTGATGACGCAATCACGCGGCGTGCGCGGGAAACTCGCTTCTCAGTGCGTGTTCGTAGAGTAGATTTCTTACTGCAGCCGAGTTGCGGCGCATTTTGTAGGTAAATATAGCGTAGGTATTTTAGCTTTTGTATGGGAGTGATGTATCTGTTACGAAGTAACTATTCTCCAATCTGTGCCTATACTACAAGCACATGACACATACACTGTGCACATACACATGCGTAGCACTGGGAAAATGTCATCGCTTATCACGTACACGGCGAGATTTGAAAATAACCAGTGTTCGATGGCATTTATAGTTTTCCAGTTGAACAATGTCATGGTTTTTGGTTTTTCAGTTTGTATATATGTATTTATTATCTATGGACGAACACGGTAATTTATTATTAATAGTGGTTGTTTTTGTACTGTGATTATTTCTGTAAAAAATAAAAATATGTCATAATTTAATTATGAACAGGATTACAAGAGTAAATAAATTTTATTTAATTTGTAACAGCCCTTCCAAAAAAGATGAGAACGTTCTTAAAAAGCTTCGTCTCTGTACTATTTATGTGCTCATGTGCACTCAGTAGGTACACACAAATCTTAGTGAGACGTTTTTGATTCGAAATTTGAAGCGATTTTTTAAGTGAAACTTCTTTATCGGGGTTGGAAAAAAAATTAGTGTAAGATTTTTTCGTTACGCGTGACATTTTTCCGTTACGCGCCATCTCTTTCTTATCCCTACCACGCGTGATCGACGTATTTCTGTAAAGTTGCATATAGTAAATTTTTTTTTGAAAAATAAGGTCATAAAGAAATTTCACTTCTTACGTGTGTACACGCACACATTTTTTTTAATGTGGCTCAAATTTCCAGAAAAGCAGCGAACATTTGTGCGAGATTTGCAAGCAAAGAGTGCCGCAGAAACAGTTAGAGGCTCACATTGAGATGCACAAGACAAAATATGTGTGTTGCGTGTGTCGTGAGGAATGTTATCTTGAGAACAAAATGTACGAACACTTGAATAAAATGCATAGAAACGTTTTTAGCTGCGTGAAGTGTAGAATGCAGTTTGGGTGGGTATACAAATTTTCATTTGAAATCAAATATATACTTAATATTATAAAGCTGAAGATTTTGTTTGTTTGTTTGAACGCGCCACTCCTGTTGGTCGTAGCGTGATGGTATATAGCCTATAACCTTCCCCGATAAATGAGCTATCTAAAACGGAAATAATTTTTCACTTCGTACCATTAGTTCCCAGGATTAGCGCGTTCAAACAAATTCTTCAGTTTTATAATATTAGTATTTATTCTAAGGGGTTATTAAACAAATTTCAGGAGTCGCTTTGAAGTCAGCAGTCATTACAAAAATGTGCATTTACGTTTCGAATGTGATCATTGTGGCCAGATTCGCACTTCAAAGAAAAATCTGATTGATCACCTTAAGTAAGTACCACATAAGTACCATAGACGTAGGTGTAAATAAATATATAACAAATATTTCAGGACAATTTTCACACACGGCACGATCTGATCCCATACTAAGCTTTCGCTTGTGTTATGGAAACCAGATGGCTGATAAACATACATATATACATTTAAATAAATACTTATATATTATGTTGATAATTAACACCCAGACACAGAGCAAAAATCTATGTTCATCACACAAATGTATGCCCCGGGTTGGAATCGAACCCACGACCTCTGGCTTGGAAGGCAGGGTCACCCGTCACCAACCAAGCCAACCGGTCAGTCAAATGTGTGTGTTACTTAATATATTGTGTAATCTCATTTTCTGGTGTATTTGTGTTTAGTTGACAATAAATGTTTATTTTATTGAAGTGAAACTTCTTTATCGGGGTTGGAAAAAAAATTTTTTTCGTTACGCGTGACACTTTTCCGTTACGCGCCATCTTTTTCTTATCCCCACCACGCGTGATTCGACGTATTTCTGTAAAGTTGCATATGATATAGTAAATTATTTTTTGAAAATAAGGTTATAAAGAAGTTTCACTTCTTACGTGTGTACACTGGTACACGCACACATTTTTTATTTATTTATTGAAGTGAAACTTCTTTATCGGGGTTGAAAAAAATTTAGTGTAACATTTTTGCGTTACGCCGTACGCGTGACATTTTTGCGTTACGCCATACTCGTGACATTTTTAAGGTCATAAAGAAGTTTCACTACTTACGTGTGTACTCTAGTACACACATACATTTTTTTAAAATCTATAGTTAAATAATGTATATAGTTAAATAATTTTAACTTCCACAGAAAACGCCACACAAAACCGAAATGCGAAATATGTGGTAAATTATTTAAATTTAGACACTCGCTCGTGGCCCATCATATCGCTACTCACGTCAAGTCATCAGGGGATCATTACTGTGTTGAATGCAATATGCATTTTAATAATGAATATTTGTTAAAACGTCACTTTTATACGAGCACGAAGCATAACGAAAAGAGGTGGGTAGTTTTGAAATTTATTGGTATTACCACAAAAATCTTTAGACAGGGTTTAACTTTAACCGCGGGTTCTCTTTAATCTGGTTTTGTCGTATTTCACATAGACAACTATTAAAGTGACAGATCCCTGGTTTAAAGTTAGACTGTGTTTAAATTGTTTTGTGGTAATACCATATGAGTTAAGTTTATAAATCTTTATTGCAAAAGTTTTAAAATATTACAGATTATATATACATTTGGGAAAACTATAGCCTTCCTCGATAAATGGGCTATGTAACACCGAAATAATTTTTCAAATCGCACCAGTACTTCCCGAGATTAGCACGTTCAAACAAACAAACTTTTCAGCTTTATAATCTTATATATAAAATTCTCGTGTCGTGTTGAAACGGGTGGACCGATTCTCATAAAAATTTCTGTGCATATCGGGTAAGTCTGAGAATCGGCCAACATCTATTGCACGCCTCATAAGCGAAGCGTTGAGGTGGGTACTACTGTCGCTTCGCGCAAAACATCTGATTTTTCAAACTTAAAATGTCTTTATGTATCATACATTGCACTTGTAAGATAATACATACACACACATATTAAGAAAAAACACTATTTTTAACGTTCATGATATTTTTGATGTCATTTTTGTTATTTAAACTAGTTAAAAAACAGTTTAAAAAAGTTCTGTCTTGGACGTCCGTGTGTCTGTATGTGCGGATCCTTTTTCTTGTTAACACGATAGCGACCGAAATATGTACTTTACTAATCGAGTCTTTTTTTTTCTCTTACGCTTGAGTATGCTCAGGAATAGAACCCTTTCATTTTTCAGGGTCTGATTCGATGTGGTTTAATTGTTATTAAATAAACAAAAAAAATAATTAATAAATATTTATTAAAAAAAAATTATGAGGCGTGCACTTTTGGATTTTCCAAATTATTTTTCATATGTACCACGGGCGAAGCCGGGGCGGACCGCTAGTATTAGTATAAAGTAAGAATATAATAAATCACATAATACATGTTATATACTTAAATTAAATATTTTTTTAGGTTTCCTTGTACGGAGTGCGATAGAGTGTTCTCGAATAGCACAGCGCTGAGTTTTCATTATGATTTCAGGCATTTGAAGAAAACAAAATACTATTGTGAGCCGTGTGACCGTGTAAGTTCTTAAATAAATAATCACTACATAATATAAAACAAAGTCGCTTTCTCTGTGCCTATGTCCCTTTGTATGCTTAAATCTTTAAAACGACGCAACGGATTTTGATGCGGTTTTTTTTAATATATAAGAGTGGTTCTCGAGGAAGGTTTTTGTATATATTTATTAGGTTTCAGACAAAGCGGGCGAAGCCGCGGGCGGTAAGCTAGTAAGTAATAAATAAAATACACTTTGTTGTACAAGATTTTGTTGATTTTCAGTAGCATTCAAATGGTAACATCAATTCTAATTACAATTTTTTTATCGATACTAGATCAAAATGTACAATGCTTATATTTTTCTGTGAAACTTCTTTAGGCGCGTTGAGAGTAAAATTTCAAGGTCACGTCACGTCAATACCGTGTCGTCAGTTATCATGTAATAACGCGACGATTTTGGTGACTTTGAATTTTGCCAAAGAAGTTTTACTTCTGACACGTGTGCTCGGCACAGATTATCTTTTCTAAAGTGTACGTATTTTATGTTTTTCATTATCTTTTATAGTATTTCGTAAATACATCAACTCTCAAAGCACACAAGGCGTCATCTTTCCACGATCATGTGCCAAACCCAAAGACGAAATTGTGTACTATTTGTGGAAGGGCTTTTCAAGTAAGTTACACAGACAGACAAATAAGACAGACTTGACTGACCGGTTGGCAGGGTTGGTAGTGGCCCTGCCTGCCAACCCAGGTGTCGTGGGTTCGATTCCCACCCGGGGCAAATATGTGTGATGAACATAGATGTTTGCTCTGTATCTGTGTGTATCTATATAAGTATTCATTTAAATTTATACAGGGTGACTGGTAATTCGACGTGATCCTTCAAAGGGGTTATACTAGAGGTCATTTGCAACAAATTAAGTCCAGCTAACCAGGGGTCAAAAATGGATGGTTATTTAGCTATGACCCTTTTCTTTTTGAGGTGATGCAAGTTTTGGGCAAGTTTTTTTTTTTAAACTGATCGCTCATCTCTTCAAAAAAATATCAATTGAATGTTAACAGTGTAGTAGTTTTTACATAATTAATTGTTTTTGGTAAAAAGGCAGAAAATTTTCATATCCAAATCCGTCATAGCTCAATAACCATCCATTTTTTACCCCTGGTTAACTGGACTTAATTTGTTGCAAAGGACCTCTAGTATAACCCCTTTGAAGGATCACATCGAATTACCAGTCACCCTGTATATGTATGTTTATCAGCCATCTGGTTTGTACGTGTGTAATCTCACTGTAATCTAATCTATGCTCTATGATTTCAAAATTTCCACAGATTGCGTCATTAAGAAATTCTATTTCTTTTGCAGACAAATCGTATTCTACAAAATCACATAAGAACACACACAGGCGAACGGCCATTTAAATGCGATTTTTGCGAAGCGGCGTTTGCCCAGAAATCTGCACTCGTCTCACATATGAGGGCGATACACAAATTTAAAAAAAGTTTTAAACAATAAACAATTTTTTTTCTTTTTTACCTTCTATGTCCTTTTCGATTTTAGAACTTAGGACTTAAATTCTCGACCATGTATCTTGTGGAAAATAAAAACATTATTTAGACGTATACTATGATTTTTTATTATATCATGTAATTTCAGCGACTCTTACTTTGTAGTTCGTGAAAAAAATTACACATCTCGAACCTCTAAGTCTCAAACCGACGTCCGATAAAGTACAGTTTTACCAAGTAATTTCAAAGGTCCGAAAGAGAATTATGGGGTGATCAGCTACTGTATTCGTTCAAGTGATAAGAAAGGTGGTGGTTATGTACCCAAGAAATCCCAGCTTGTAGTCGTCGCTTGCGTATTAGTACCGAGCAGCGACTACAACGGCGCACGCCACAGTATAAATAATTCAGTAGTTTGATTTTGTTAGCTATCCTAGGAATTTTGTTGATAAATAAATTAACTGCTTATCCTATACATACTATTAAACGAGCAAGATTTGCATATTTATACAGTTTTCCAAAAATTGCTCTTACGCGCTAGCTCTAATAATGCGCATAGAAATCTTCGTCACAGTTCGGTAACTGTCATATTCCCGGAGCTTCCGAAGACGATATGTATATAGAGTGGTAAAATATTAGAGGGTTAAATGCATTTTCTTCATGCATATAAGTAAAATTATGTGTTTTGTGTTAAAAGAGATTCATATTGATTTGTAAGTAACGATTTTGTTTCGATAATATTATCTTGTCTTTGTTGAATTGATTTAATCGGAAAATTTTGAAGTAGGTACTTTTAAAGTGTCTTACTGTAGCTGGTGTAATGGAAATAAATAATAATATATACGGTTAAAATAACACAAGGTTTATATCAAGGGAAAATCTTTGCATTTTTGTATGTTTGTATTTAATAGGCTCAAAACTACTGGACCGATTTCAAAATTTCTTTTACCACATAAAGGGATTCTTCCGAATCCGTATAAAAGAAAATCATGCATATTCGCCACAGATATTCCCCTTTCCCTATTATTATATTTTATTAATCTGTGCTCTAGACGTTGCGTTGAGGCTGTATAACACAGATGACAGATGTCAAACTCAAACGTGAAACGAGTCGACATCGACATCAAAATTAAAAAAATCTAAAACGTTGTCCGGGAGCTGATTGTGATTTTATGATTGAATTCTTATCTGCTTTGAAATTAGTTCAAACTCAATAAACAAGTTAAATTATGACAAATTATATAAAACCTATCGTTTTCTGCGAGGGTTGTTTGTCGACGGATAGAAAACTAACAGATGTCGGAGAATTTTATGATATTTACGTTAATCTTTTTATGTATGAAGCTTCCAGCAAGGTAAGAATTGATAAAAATATATATCAAAATTTATTGGAACGAAGTTCTAAATCGCGCGCTGCGAAAGGGGGCTAAACACGGGCTAAACGGAAAAAAAGACGAAAAGTTGTAACACTTTTTGCTACATTTGGCCGTGCGGCATGCGCTTGTTTCTCTGCCTATCTCTCTCTAACAAAAAACTTCGTTCCATCCATGAAACCCCTCAAGTTTTTCTTTCTAATCATACCTATTACAAAATTATTCTGATATTTGTATGTATGGATGTTTGTTACTCTTTCACACAAAAACTAATGAACCAATTACAATAAAATTTGGCATAGAGGGTAACTTGGATTAACACAGGATAGGTTTTATTCCTGAAGTCCTACAGAAACGGGAGCTATGCAGATTTTCCTTTGAAAACATGGCTGAAGCCACAGCTGGAAACCTAGTATTGTATATATTATGAAAGAATTCTACCCTTTTTTTTCTACAAAGTTTTTTATTTGTCCACAGCTATCCAAAAACCCTCTATTCTGCTGGGAATGTAATGCTGTATTACGAACAATACACAAGTTTCGAGAGAGAGTTCAACAGGCCAATAGTTACTTAAATGAAGGCTTGAATAAGTTTAAAAGAGTAAGTAAACCTAATATGTATGTATATAACTGGCTTATCGCCCGTGGCTTCACCCGCTTTGTCTAAAGTATAATAAACTAGCGGTCCGCCCCGGCTTCGCCCGTGGTACATGTTTACGTTTTCTCTCCATAAGAACCATCCTCGTACTTCAAGGAATATAATAAAAAAAGAATTATCGAAATCGGTTCAGCCGTTCTCGAGTTATGCGCTTACCAACACATTTTGCGATTCATTTTTATATATAAGAAGATTATATACTAAAATCTTCCTCCACCCTATTTATTAAAAAAACCGCATCCAAAATCCCATGCGTAGTTTCGAAGATGTAAGCATACGTATGGACATAGAATGTGACTTTGTTTTCTACACTAATATTATAAAGAGGAAAACTTTGTTTGTTTGTTTGTTTGTTTGATTGTAATGAATAGGCTCATAAACTACTGGACCGATTTTAAAAATTATTTCACCATTCGAAAGCTACATTATCCACGAGTAACATAGGCTAGGTTTTATCCCGGAAATCCCACGGGAACGGGAACTATGCGTGTTTTTCTTTGAAAACGCGGGCGAAGCCGCAGGCGGAAAGCTAGTATACTATATAGTCACAATTTCCTGTAGTACAAGTTGCTAAAGAATGATCACAGCATGAAGCAAACTTACTTATAAAATCTCTTGATAAATATTTTTAAAACTTTGACTAACAATTTCAGGTAAAAATCTGTTAACAACATTATCTACCTCAAATGAAATGAAATGAAATAATTTATTTGCAAACATATCAAATAATAAATAAATAAATAATAAATAAATATTATAGGACATTATTATTCAAATCGACCTAGTCCCACAGTAAGCTCAATTAAGGCTTGCGTTGTGGGTACTAGGCGACGAAAAATATAATAATATTATAAATACATAATATATAGATAACTAGCTTTCCGCCCGCGGCTCCGCCCGCGTTTTCAAAGAAAAACCCGTTCCCGTAGGATTTCCGGGATAAAACCTATCCTATGTCCTTTCTCGGGTATAAAATATCTCTATACCAAATTTCACGCAAATTGGTTCAGTAGTTAAGGCGTGATTGAGTAACAGACAGACAGACAGAGTTACTTTCGCATTTATAATATTAGTATGGATAACACCCAGACCCAAGAACAAATAATCGAGTTCATCACGCAAATATTTGCCCTGACCGGGGATCGAACCTGGGACCGTCGGCTCAGTAGGCAGTTACTTTACCACTGCGCCAACCGCGTCGTATTTTTAAAACTTTGATTAACAATTTCAGGTAAAAATCTGCTTATCAACATTGTCTACCTCAAACATATCAAATAATATAATATACGCTGCACATAGTGAAGAAAATGACAATAATTTTAAAGAAGAAGACATCGCAGCTGATGTTAATATATCAACAGTAGACGAACCATTAATTGTACCAATTGAATTTAAAACTGAGAAAAGTGACAATTCCGACTTCGAAAATGACTTTATTATCGAAACAGATTATATAAATATAGAAAACATAGACAAAGACAATATAGACAATGACAAAAAATTGCGTTCGGAAAAGCAGGACACAGACAATATTGATGATGACAAAAAATTGCTTTTGGAAGAACAAGACATAGACAAAAAGAAAAGAAAACGTAGAAAATCATATACTAATGTGCGTTACACTGTGAAGGAATATAGTAAAGAGGAAATGATAGAAATGCGTAAAAAATGCGAGAGAGTTATTATGGACGATGCTGAGATGGCGTTATGGCGGGAAAAAGTGAAATTGGCGCGAAATTACAGAACAATGGCGTATAAGTGTGAAACTTGTATATCTGGGTTTGCTAAGAAGCAATATTATGATAAGCATGTTAGGAGATTCCATTCTAAGGTAAGTTAATTATTATTTCAATTTTTTAATTATCACCATCAGCCCATATACATTCCCACTGCTGGGACTTGGGCTTGAGGGTATATTAAGTTTATAAGTTACTCAAAGTTGTACTCAAACATTTATAGTATTATCTTTAAAAATATTAGCAATTAACACTTTTATAGCCTATAGCCCCAGTATTACAACATTTCCTAGAGTACGGCGACGAATGTACTTGCACAGAAAAACGTAGTGGAACTGGCGGGGGGTCGGGCAACGTGGGCCGCGTACCGCAAACACGCTTAGTTTGCAGTACTAAGCGCGAAAGGACGACGCAGTCGTATTTTTTGTGTAATAGTTCAATTCAATTCAAATATATTTATTTGCTCGTATATGGTCTTTAGGGGTGTTAATTTTAATATAGATATGTACTTACATATTCTATAATGGCGCGCACAAACTGTTCTATGTATGAATGTAAATCTACATTGAAATCCCAGTCTACGTAAATATTTAGCAGTGCAATACTTGTATGAAATTATATATTTATGAACAAATAATTACATCAGATTTAATAATCGCAATTAATTATTTTGAATGTACATATGAATAAATGAGTACATCATAATATCAATAATTTCACAAATGTTTTATTTCCCATTTGTTGCAACCCTAGCGTATTTTCGTGTGGCAGCCTAAGTACCTACACTAGCGGCGGCATCGCGCGACATTAAAGGCGTTGCATTACTGTTGCCTGTAAGAAGTAATATTGTAATACTGTGATATAGTCTTCCTCAATATATGGGCTATCTAACACCGAAAGAATTTTTCAAATCGGACCAGTCGTTGCTGAGCGCGTTCAAACAAACAAACTTCAACTTTATAATATTATTATAGAAGTATAGATTATACTAGCTTTCCGCCCGCGGCTTCGCCCGCTTTGTCTAAAACATAATAAATTATATATTAAAACCTTTCTCTTGAATCACTCTATCTATTAAAAAAAACGCATCAAAATCCGTTGCGTAGTTTTAAAGATTTAAGCATACATAGGGACAGAGAAAGCGACTTTGTTTTATACTATGTAGTGATAAGTATTAGTATAGATTTGTGAATTTCAGGGTAGTGGCGATTATGAGTGTTCGATTTGCAAGCAGCGAATCTCGAGTGTTAGAAAAATCTCACACATGAACATGCATACAACTAAATATATATGCTGCATTTGTGGCGTGGAATGTCATCCGTCATATAATTTGGATTGTCACTTGAATTCAACGCACAAAAGTGTGGTGCAATGTATGAAGTGTCATTTGCAGTTTAAGTAAGTATTTTTTGAATGGTTTAGTTTTCAGTTCAGTCATTAGAACCCTAATATTAGTTAAGGGGACTAGAAGAGCTTAACGCGAGTTTTAAGAGAATTCAATAATGCTTTAAAGTATATGATTAACTGCAGTAAAAAATCTCAGATAAATATATGATATTATTCAGGAGATATATACTTACTAGCTAACTATATACTGTGTTGAAAACACAATACATCTTATTTTACTCCATAGAAAAAAATCACAAAGGTACCTCTAAATAATAATAATAGTTTAAAAAAACTAAAAAACACGCTTTTTATAGAAAACCGAACTAAAAAATAGAAAATTTTATCAAATTAGTGTATTGTCATCGGTCCTCAATAAATCTACAAAGTTTGAACGAAATCTGACCGTTTAAAGTGGGTCAAAATCGCGCCCAAAGAAGTCGGTTACAAACATACAAACATACAGGTGAAGCTAATATAAAGCGTGTAAAAAGTCTTTTGATACTTAAAAACCATACTAAACTACATACAGTACTCCAAAAGTAATAATGCGCTTTTATGCTAAAACCTTCCTCGAGAATCTCTCTATCTATTAAAAACCGCATAAAAATCCGTTGCGTAGTTTTAAAGATTTAAGCATACATAGGGACATAGGGACAGAGACACCGAATTTGTTTTATACTATGTAGTGATTAAAAAAATTGAAATTTACAGCAATCGCACAGAATGCAGTAGGCATTATGTTAAGACGCATTTGCGATTTATATGTGATTATTGCGGTAACGGTTTCACGTCGAAGAAAAGACTCATTCATCATATTGGGTAAGTACTAAAGAAATCTATTCATGAATATTGTAAAGCTGAAGAGTTTGTTGGTTTGAACACGCAAATCTCAAGAACAACTGGTCCGATTTGAAAAATTCTTTCGGTGTTGGATAACCCATTTATCGAGCAGCGGTGTCAGAAGTAAAACTTCTTTGGCAAGATTCTAAGATACCAAAATCGTCGCCTTACTCCATGACGTTTTTGGTCCTCCATGGTTTTTGTTGTTCTAAAGAAGTTTCACTTCAAAAATAAGAAATATAATCAAAATCTGTTCACCAGTGACCCGCTCTTCCTTAACTAAAGTTTACAAATATAATACGTGTGCATTTATGTGTGTGAGTGTACCTATGTGTGAAATCTAATCTATGCTATATAAAAAAATAATAAAAAAAATTGCACCAGCATTTTTTAAATATAGCATTTCCTTGATTGATATTAATAGGTACAGTGTGTATTTTATTGATTTATTTCTGCCCGCCCCGGCTTCGCCCGTGGTACATATTTCGCAATAAAAGGTAGCCTATGTCCTTTCTCGGGTATCAAAATATCTCCATACCAAATTTCATGCAAATTGGTTCAGTAGTTTAGGCGTGATTGAGTAACAGACAGACAGACAGAGTTACTTTCGCATTTATAATATTATAGTATGGATACTGTACATTGTAATATTAAATGGTGTGGTACAATAAATGAATAAATAAATAAATAATTTGGAAAATCCAAAAGTGCACGCCTCATATTTTTTAAATAATTATTTATTAATAATTATTTTTGTTTATTTAATAACAATTAAACCACATCGAATCAGACCCTGAAAAATGAAAGGGTTCTATTCCTGAGCATACTCAAGCGTAAGAGAAAAAAAAAGACTCGATTAGTAAAGTATTTCGGTCGCTATCGTGTTAACAAGAAAATCCTCCGCACATACAGACACACGGACGTCCAAGACAGAACTTTTTTAAACTGTTTTTTAACTAGTTTAAATAACAAAAATGACATCAAAAATATCATGAATGTTAAAAATAGTGTTTTTTCTTAATATGTGTGTGTATGTATTATCTTACAAGTGCAATGTATGATACATAAAGACATTTTAAGTTTGAAAAATCAGATGTTTTGCGCGAAGTGACAGTAGTACCCACCTCAACGCTTCGCTTATGAGGCGTGCAATAAATAAATATATGATTTTCAAAATTTCCACAGATTACGTCACATGGAGCACAGATGCAAGATATGTGACAAATCATACAATTCATATCAAGCACTGAAAAGGCACAATTTGGTGGTTCATGTTAAATCGATCTCGGAAGAAAATTATTGCGTTGAATGCAATCTCCATTTTAATAATGAATTTTTGTTGAAAAATCACTTGACGAAGAGCACGAAGCATGTACAGAAGAGGTGTGTTATTTTTTTTTAGTGGCATAGATAAAAAAAAATTATTTGTTTAAATTTTGGTACAGAGTTCGCATTGTTTATAGTCCGATTTTATGTAATTACAAGAGCATTATAAAAAAGCCCTTCCTTTTCATCTTTTGTATCTATATGTGGTTCTCACAGCGAAATATAGTAGATAATTGTAAAAATATATATTGTTAGACGTAACTTTTGATTTAATACTCCAGTCAGTCAAGACAATCAATTCACAATAATTCCAAAAGTTTTCAAACTTCAGTCAAGTGAATGGTACATTGGGACGACAATAAATCTCATTTTGCAACCTTGTCCGCAGTCCGGAACATTGTTAAAATTGCAATTAAATTATTTTTTGCTGTATGGTCGTGAAAAAATTCCAAAAGTTCTGCAATGTTGGGGAAGTTTTCGATATAATATTTCATATCAGACATATAGCAAACACAGACACAGAGCAAACATCTATGTTCATCACACAAATATTTGTGAACATTGTGACACGATAATTTTATACATAAAATGATATGTACATAACCCATTAGACATAAAAAAACTGTAAACTAGATTATAAAACTGAAATTTTTTTACAGGTTCCCCTGTACTGAATGTGGTAAAGTGTACCATAAGAGGGCTACATTGAATAATCATTATAATTTAGTACACCTGAAGAAGAGTAAAAACTATTGTGAACTATGTGACAAAGTGAGTTTTTATCCTACTTCCTACTAATATTATAAATGCGTAAGTTTGTGAGGATGGACGTATGTGTATTTTTTTTTTATGACAGAGCAAGCAAAGGGGCAGGTGGGCCACCTGATGTTATAAGTGGTCACCACCGCCCATAGACACTTGTAACACTAGAAGTGTTACAGGTGCTTTGCCGGCCTTTTATGGACAAATAAGCTCTTTTCTTGAAGGCCCCAATGTCGTAGTTGTTCGGGAACACCGCAGGTGGCAAATCGTTCCACAGTTTCACCGTACGCGGAAGGAAGTTGCGGGTGAAGCGGTGAGTAACAAACATACATGTGTATGCATGTATTTTTGTTACTCTTTCACGCAAATACTACTGAATTGGTTACAATGAAATTTAGCACACATATAGAGCAACTTTGATTAACACATAGGATACGTGTCCAAGTTTGAGTTAAGTCTGTCCGTTTATAGTTAAATCGAGTATCAAGAAGTCTGTTACATACAAATATACAGGTGTAAGTTAAAAAAAAGCCTGTTAAAAATAACTTAAATCATAGAGTAACAGAATTTTTATAAGTAATTATTAATTATCTGAGATTTTTCTGTCATCTGTACTTCAAGTTTTAAATATGTAAAGTCCATTTCAAGAAAGAAGTCCCGCGGACAATTATGGAACTAATATAAGGCCGCCTGCCCATCTGCAAGAAAACTTCCGCAAGAAATGTCCGACAGTCTGTCTGTCCCCAGCTTGCAAGTCTTATGCACATGCAAGTAGACTTGCAAGTTGCTATCAGACAGACTGTCGGACATTTCTTGCGGAAGTTTTCTTGCAGATGGAAACGCGGCCTAACAGATGGGGAGATCGGCCAATACATTACATATATCATTTTTTTTTATCGAAACATTCGAGTCGTAGTAGTTTATAAAATTAAATTAAATGAACGATACATAATTTTCCCCGAAAAACGAGCACAAATTAAATGTTTTTCACACAATTCTTTATCTGCACGAGTATCTAATTAAAATTATTAGTGTTAGATAGCCCATTTATCGAGGAAGACTATAGGCTATACATATATCATCACGCTAAGACCAACAGGAGCAAAGAGGGTAAAACCGCGGGGCACAGCTAGTTATTCAATAAAGTCTTACGTAATAACTATTTTCCACAGTATTTCCTAACAGGATATCGCCTCAGAGACCACAAGGCAAACACGCATGATCGTTTGCCAAAGCCAAAGACGAAAATGTGTTCCATATGTGGAAAAGCTTTTCATGTGAGTAATTTTACCTTTTTCTTGCAAATTAATAATGTTTAAATTGACAATATTTCAAAATTTTTAGCTACATTTTTTAAGTTTAAAACTAGACCTTAAAGGAAAGCGTCCAAATTTTCACGATTTTAATATTTTCCTATTTTGATGGTTAAAAT
Organism: Colias philodice; assembly: GCF_061535455.1. Classification (NCBI taxonomy): domain Eukaryota; kingdom Metazoa; phylum Arthropoda; class Insecta; order Lepidoptera; family Pieridae; genus Colias; species Colias philodice. The sequence goes on from NC_143116.1 coordinate 3,675,350, forward strand.
GTCAATTTCGTGCGCCATTCTTCAGGAAATAATAAAAAAATATTATGTAATATTACTCTTTAATAAAAAAAAAAATATAATAGTGGTATGTTATAATATTGACTGACCAGTTGGCTTGGTTGGTAGTGGCCCTGCCCTCCAAGCCTGAGGTCGTGGGTTCGATTCCCACCCAGGGCAAAAATTTGTTTGATGAACATAGATGTTTGCTCTGTGTCTTGTAATTATCTATATAAGTATTTATTTAAGAATTATATACGTATGTTTATCAACCATCTTTGGTTGATATCCATAACAAGGGAAAGCTTAGTATGGGATCAAATCGCGCCGTGTGTAAAAATGTCCTGAAATATTTATTTATTTATTTTATTTGGTGTGAAAATTGTGTCGAAATATTTATTTATTTTATTTATGTACATTTATTTTCAGACAAATCGTATTCTACAGAATCACATGAGGACACATACAGGTGAAAGGCCTTTCCACTGCGAATTCTGTACGGCGTCGTTCTCACAGAAGTACACTCTGACCACTCATACAAAGGCGATTCATAAAGCGCATTAAAAGAATACATATATAATTTTCGTTCGTCTTTTTATTTTTCACGACCTTTTTGCGGATGTAAAATGGCGGGAAGTTATAATTTTTTTTTATCTTTATTAAGAAAAGAGGTTTTGTTCAAAATGAAGTTGAATTAAATGATAATAAAACAGTTTCATCTTTAAGATTTTTATTTAATGTGATACTTAAAAAAGAAATTCACGATAATGTGCAGTGCTGCCTATACCCGGCTCGGCGAAATGCGAATGATGATTCGTATGGCATTGACAGCAGTTATTCTCAAGAGACAAACTTGTAATGGCGTCACCATTAAATTAGAAACGTATTGGAGGCGGATTATTAGTTTATTTATAATAAATTAAAAAAAATCCAACTACTGAAAACTTAATTTCCCTATAGAATGAAAAATATTCACTTTTCATACAATTTTTTTTTTCCAAAATAATTGCTCCCCATTTGCTCTATAAATTATATATTATAAATGATATTATATCAATATTTAATTTTGACAATTTTTACAATTAATGAAAAACTGTGTTTGCATAGTAAACTACTGCACTGTGACGTCATCACTTGTCGTTGCGACGTATATGGGCCATATTTACATGTATCAGCACTGCAGCGATATCTATAGACCTGTAAGGTTATTAATTATCATGCATTTATATGGTTCTGATAATAAGAATAATAACAAATAATTATCCCCGTTTTCCAATTACAGAGCATAATGCGACTCAGTGCCGCACAATGCCGAAACGCGCCAGCAGGTTGCGCTAATTTCAGTGTTGAAAAAAAAAATATTCATAGTGTTAGCAAAAACCTCATTAATGTGTAAATAAAGTGGTATAAATAATAATTGGTTGAAAAATATTTACGGTTATTTTAAGTAATTTGGATTTTGATTATTTCATTAACATTTTTTTCAATGTTTGTACCTTCGTCCATACTTATATTTATTTTTTTAACACAATTTGAATTAACTTTGATTATTTCGAAAAAACTACAATGAAACGAAAGCTTTAAATTTTTTTCCAACAATTAATAATTACTAACGATAAATCGATTGTACGCATCAATTCACGCGCATTACTTTTTCTTGTGCTCGATTGTGCGAAGCGTTGCTGTAGTTGGAACATTCAACGTTAAGCATTATGCCGCACAATGCGCTCTAGTGCTGTAATTGGAAAACGGCTGTTTGCCATTGTTTGTCAAGCGTGTGGATGGGGCTTTACAAAAATCAAATATGTCAATTGTCAAATTCAAACGACGAGACATATAATCTAATTATATCTAATTTAAAGTTAGTTTAGACGCATTATCAAGTTATTATGACAAATTGTATAAAACCTATCGTTTTCTGCGAGGGTTGTTTGTCGACGGATAGAAAACTCACAGATGTCGGAGAATATTATGATATTTACGTTAATCTTTTTATTTGTGAAGCTTCCAGCAAGGTAAGAATTGATAAAAATATATGTCAAAGTTTATTGGAACTTAGTTCCGTATCGCGCGCTGCGAAAGGGGCTGTACGGAAAAAATTAGACGAAAAGTTGTTTTGACACATTTTGGTATATTTGTGCGCGTGTTTCTTTGTCTGCCTCCCTCTAACTTGAATCTTCGTTCATTCTAAATTTCATTAATCATTTTCATATTTCATTATTCTAAATTTTGTTACTCTTTCACACAAATACTACTGAACCAAAAACATTTAAATTTAGCACACACAGAGTAACTTGGATTAACACAGGATAGGTTTTATTCCGGAAATACTTACCACGGGAATGGGAACAACGTTTTTTTTAATGGGGCCAAAGCCATGTTTGGAAAGTGTAGAATTCTTTCATATGTACAATACATATGAAAGAATTCTACAATTTTCTATAAAGGTAATTTTCTGTAAAGGTTTTTTTTATTTGTCCGCAGCTATCCAAAAACCCTCTATTCTGCTGGGAATGTAATGCTGTATTACGAACAATACACAAGTTTCGAGAGAGAGTTCAACAGGCCAATAGTTACTTAAATGAAGGCTTGAATAAGTTTAAAAAAGTAAGTAAACCTAATGTAACGTAATGGCACCGAATTCCGACCACTGATTGATACGGCTAAATGAATCCTTTAAAAGATAAATTAAATACTCTAGAGGTCATAAGAAAAAATGATATTATGAAAGATTACGAACTTATATTTTAAAATATGCACATAATTGTATTTCATAATGGCTTTTTATTACCTAAATTTGGATTTTAACTGTCACGACTGGAAATTAACTGAAAGCACCATTTTCCGACCGACTGAGTACAAATACACGTGTTTCCGACCACTGAGTAGCTAGATTCCGACCAGCCAAATATTTTCTACTAAAATCAACTTTATGATAATAGAAATACAATGGAAATTCGTAAAAACCCGTTTCGTCTTTTCACTGCATCACGCGTGGACCGATTTCGATAATTCTTTTTTTATTATATTACTTGAAGTACGAGGATGGTTCTTATGGAGAGAAATTTTAAATATGTACCACGGGCGAAGCCGGGGCGGACCGCTAGTTTTAAATAATATTTGAGCATTTATTATAATAACAAAAACTAACTCTATGTTAGACTGTAGTAGTTTAAAATTACATTTACTCAAACTCAAACTCATAAAATGCCTCACTGGTCATCCACACTAATTTAGAATGTCCCATTGACTACTTTGCCCAATTCTAAAATCCATTTCACCCAAAGAATTATTTTAGCTAATGAGAATACTTCAGCCTCTTTTTTATCACTCATGATGATGACCTGAAATAAACGCATGCAATTTCACTCAAGCACAGCGCAAGCAAAAGCAACCCAGTTGGACGGAAACAGGGAATTATATCGCACCTAGATTCCGACCAAACCTACATTTGCGTAATAAAGCCTCTAAACCGAAATTGATATTCATTTTCAATTCATTTCTATTTCATATGTACACTTATAAAGATCTCACAATTTCGTAGTTATGCAATTATGTGTCATAAACGTAAAATATAGGGTTTTTAAACCAGACCGGTCTTTGTAAATGAATAACAAAAAAATCAAAAAAGAGTGTCAGTTAAAACGAATATTACAAATAATCCATTAAAGTTAGCATTGGTCGCATACAGGTGTTGTATGTAAGCATAGCGTTTAGAATAAATAACTTAATACGAAACCTCCACAAAACAACATGCATAATAGAAAATTACCTTCTTTTAAAAAGTGCGAAATTCCTTTTACCGACCGATTCGGTCGGATTTCGGAATGTTGTTATTTTGACAAGCTCCTCATTCCGTCCATAATTATTTGTCCAAAAAAACCTATAAAAACACGCTATCTTTGCATGTATATTTTAAAATTAATAATTTAAAACACCAATAAAACGTTTAAAGTAAATTAACCACAAACTTACCAGAGTATTTAGCGTAAAAATCCAAATGTTTATTTTCACCATTTTATGTTTTTTTCGCATTCAATCCAATACAAACTACACCCTCGCCTAGCTTTTCTTGGATTGACGAAATGTCGGTTAAAATTTGAAACCCAATTTTGGACAGATGACGTACGATAAGTGATTGGATCGAAAGCCTTCAGTTTCACGCATGTCGCGCGTATTTTAAACGTTTTATCAAATAAAAATCAAAATGGTCGGATAGAGGAGGCTAGTCGGAAACCGGTGCCGTTACGTTATATGATACTAACAAACCGGGCGAACTCCGTTTCGCCACCAGAGACACCTTTTCTTTGCTATAAACCTCACGGAGCCCGAGACCTTTCCAACAAATGCAAAACCGTGGAAATCGGTTCGTTCATTCTGGAGTTATAGCGTTGGGAAGGAAAACCCGACTTATTTTTATATATGTAGTAGATATCCTTGGAAAAATATTTCTACCTACCATTTAAGAAACCTTATATTTGATAGATCTGGAAATCACTACATAGTACAAAACAATAACACTGTACAAAAAAATGTCACTTTCCCCGTCTGTGTATACATAGAACTTTAAAATAAATAAATATTTTAGGACAATAATTATCATACACAGCACGATCTGATCCCATACTAAGCTTAAAATAAAAAATAAATTACACAAAAGATTTTGATGAGGTTTTTTTTAAACGGATAGAGTGATTCTTGAAGAAGGTTTTAAGTTCATGATTTATTAGGGTTTAAACAAGCAGGCAAAGCCGCGGGCGGAATGCTAGTAGAACATAATCTATGTGGTCATGGCAGAACAACGTTTTGTGAATCTGATTTTTAATATTACAGTTCTTTATTTAGAACTTTTTAAGTATCCAATAAAATAAATTAAATACCAAAACCTTCCTCTTCAATCACTCTATCTATTAAAAAAAACCGCATCAAAATCCGTTGCATAGTTTCAAAGGTGTAAGCATACATAGGGACAGAGAAAGCGACATTGTTTTATACTAGATGTAGTAATAGTTATGCAGAGTAATAATTTCCTGTAGTACAAGTTGCTAAAGAATGATCACAGCATGAAGTAAACTTACTTGTAAATTCCGTTAATAAATATTTTGAAAATTTCAGGTAAAAATCTGCTTATCAACATTATCTACCACAAACATATCAAATAATGTAATATACGCTGGACATAGTGAAGAAAATGACAATAATTTTAAAGAAGAAGACATCGCAGCTGATGTTAATACATCAACAGTAGACGAACCATTAATTGTACCAATTGAATTTAAAACTGAGAAAAGTGACAATTCCGACTTCGAAAATGACTTGTCTTTCGAAACGGATTATAAAAATATAGAAAACATAGACAAAGACAACACAGACGATATAGACGATGGCAAAAAATTGCGTTCGGAAAAACAGGATGCAGAAAAAACACCTAATCGAAAACGTTCAAAATCCCATACTAAAATCCCAAAATCCCATAAAGTGCGATACACTGTGAAGGAATATAGTAAAGAGGAAATGATAAAAATGCGTAAAAAATGCGAGAGAGTTATTATGGACGACGCTGAGATAGCTTTGTGGCGGGAAAAAGCGAAATTATCGCGTAATTACATAAATATGGCGTATAAGTGTGAAACTTGTATATCTGGGTTTGCTAAGAAACAATATTATGATAAGCATGTTAGGAAGTTCCATTCTAAGGTAAGTTAATTATTATTTCAATTTTTGAAGTGAAAACTTCTTTAGCGGCGTTGGGTATAAAATCTAAAACTCGCGTCAGGACACGTGGCCTGATCGAAAAAGCGTAAGACGGATGTTTTTTTTTTTGCCCTTATATTCCATGCGTAAGACGGATACCATTCCAAAATATCAAACATGCTGAACGTTAATAATCAAGTTTTCACTTCTGCCGGCATTCCCGGAGTGCAACCCGTCTTTTTTTAATTATCACCATCAGCCCATATACATTCCCACTGCTGGGACTCGGGCTTGAGGGTATATTAAGTTTATAAGTTACTCAAAGTTGTACTCAAACATTTATGTATTATTTTTAAAAATATTAGCAATCAACACTTTTATAGCCTATAGCCTTTCTCGATAAATGGGCTATCTAACACCGACAGAATTTTTAAAATCGGACCAGTAGTTCCTGAGATTAGTGCGTTCAAACAAACTCTTCAACTTTATAATATTAGTAAGTATAAATATGTGACTTTCAGGGTAGTGGTGATTATGATTGTTCGATTTGCAAGCAGCGAATCTTGAGAGTTAGAAAACTGTCACACATGAACACACACACAACTAAATATATATGCTGTGTGTGTGGCATGGAATGTCATCCGGCAACTAATTTGGATTATCACTTGAATTCAAAGCATAGAACTGTGGTGCAATGTAAAAAGTGTCATTTGCAGTTTATGTAAGTATTTTTTGAATGATTCACTTTTATAGTCGAGCCAGTTTAATAGGCAACATTTGACGACTATCAATTTTATCTTCGACGAGAGGTATCCTGCTTAAAAACATTGATTTAAGTGAATTAATCGATACGGACTTGAAACATTTGTCAATCGAACTTGAAACACATGTCAATTTTAAAATTCATCAGGCGAAACCCTGTCCCAGTAACATACTTTCTTTCGTTAATTTAATAAACGAATATAATGAGCAAAATAACACAAGTATCTTAATAATAAAAAAAACAACGCATTTATTAATTTATGATGATTTTTATTCACAAGTAATCAATGCATTCGATTCTAGATGTCAGATTTCGATTTTTAGAGTAACGTCTCTGGTATTTAAAAAGGAAAAAGGTTTATTGACACAAAATTGTAGCGACGTCAGTCCTTTAAATCAGAAATTGTTTATTATGTTTAGAATGGTTTATCAGTAAAATCAAATCTTAAAATTACTTGTATCGGTCATTATTATTATGAATATGTAATCGTAAATCGTAATTGAAAAAAGTTAAGCGAATGTGCAGTTCTAACAAAACGAAATATCATGTTATTCTATGTCGCCGTCACTAGGTTACGTTGTTGAATTTTGTTGAACTGTCAAATGTTGCCTATTAAAATGATTCAAATCCTACAAAATTATTAATTTGATTCGGGAAACGCAAATTGAAAAATTTTGAACCCCCCTTGTAACGCATCTTAACGTAAGGTTCGCTCCCCCCAAATAGCGTTGCGTAATACTTGAACGCCCCCTTGTTTGTGATATGGTATAATTTGCTATGTATCTTCTGTTAGTATAAGTTTTGTTTGTATTACGGGCCTTATAATACATAGTGTACTAGCTATCCGCCCGCGGCTTCGCCCGCTTTGTCTAAAACCCAATAAATTATATACTAAGACCTTTCTCGAGAATCACTCTCTATTTATCTATTAAAAGAAACCACATCAAAAACGTTGCGTAGTTTTAAAGATTTAAGCATACAAAGGGACAGAGACACCGACTTTGTTTTATACTACATAATATGTATTGATTAAAAAAATTGAAATTTACAGCAATCGCACAGAATGCAATAGCCATTATATTAGGATACATTTGCGCTTCATATGTGATTATTGCGGCAACGGTTTTAAGACGAAGAAAAGACTCATTCATCATATTGGGTAAGTACCAAAGATCTATTCATGATATATAAAACTGAAGAGTTTGTTTGTTTGAACGCGCAATCCGATTTGATTATTTCAGTGTCAGATAGCCCATTTATCGAGGAAGGCTATAGGCTACCGGGTATAATCGTTAAATGTGCACGGGCGATTATTGCAGATATAAAAAAATAAAAATAATTGATATCGAAAGTACTTAATCTAATGAGTAAAATGGCAATAATAAGTTATTGTTATAGCGAGTGTAAGTCTGCGTGTGCGAGTGAATGCGTGAGTGTGTGTGTGTAATCTAATATATGCTCTATGATTTCGAAATTTCCACAGAATACGTCACAGTGAGCACAGATGCAATATATGCGACAAATTATACAGCAGTAAAACCGCACTGAAAATGCACAATTTGGCGGCTCATGTTAAATCGATCTCTGAAGAAACGTATTGCGTTGAATGCAATCTCTATTTCAACAACGAATTTTTGTTGAAGAATCACTTAATGACGAGCACGAAGCATGTACAGAAAAGGTGGGTTTTAGTGGCGTAATTAATAAATAATAATAAATAAATATTTCAGGGCAATTTTCACACACGGCACGATCTGATCCCATACTAAGCTTTCGCTTGTGTTATGGAAACCAGATGTCTGATAAACATACATATATAATTTTAAATAAATACTTATATAGATAATTAACACCCAGACACAAAGCAAACATCTATGTTCATCACACAAATATTTGCCCCGGGTGGGAATCAAACCCACGACCTCTGGCTTGGAAGGCAGGGCAACTACCAACCAAACCAACCGGCCAGTCAAATTTTTTTTTTTATTCAATTCAAATAGTTAAAAATATATACTGTCTTACCACAAAAAACTTTAGACAGGGTTTAACTTTAAGCGAGGGTTCTCTTTAATCTGGTTTTGTCGTATTTCACTATAGACAACTATTAAAGTGACAGATCCCTGGTTTAAAGTAAGACTGTGTTTAAATTGTTTTGTGGTAAGACCTATTTAATTAATCGATTCATTGGGAATCGGTCAAGCTATTCCGGAGGAGTTTAGCTTCAAACACTGAAACACAAGAATTTTGTATATTATATACGAAGCTTCCGCCCGCTTTGTCTAAAACCTAATAAATTATATACTAAAACCATCCTCCTCCTAGGATAGTAGTTTTAAAGATTTAAGCAAACAAAGGGTCATAGGGACAGAGAAAGCGACTTTGTTTTATACTATGTAGTGATGTGCAATTTACATAACCTACTAGCAAACCGGGCGAACTCCGTTTCGCCACCAGAGTCACCTTTTCTTTGCTAAAAATTAACAAAACCAAGGCTGTAACTGTCAAAAGGATAGATTATAATAATGTATTAGATCAAATTAAATCAAAAAACTTTACTGATATCCTTCAGTTAACAGATGTAAACATTGCCTCCGAATCGCTCACCAGATTTTTGCAAAATGTAATCCAAAGCAATGTGATATACAAAGTAATCTCCAGAAATTTTGTACCAAGAAAACCATGGATTACACCGGGACTTTTGCGTTGTATAAGAACGAGAGATAGAATGCATTTGAAACTTAAGAAACACCCTGGTAACCTATCTCTGCAAATAATCTATTGTCGCTACAGAAATTTCTGTGGAAATCTTTTAAAAAAAGTAAAGCATGCATATGAAAAAGCTGAATTAGGTAAATGTAAGAAGAACGACAAGCAAACTTGGAAGCTGATAAAGGAATTCACAAATATGACAACATCTAAAACTGACAACTTAGAACTCTTAACGCAAAATCAAAATATTAATGACATAAATAATTTTTTTGTTAACGTAGGTAAGAACATGGCGGAAAATATCGTAAAGGATGTAAACGTAAAAGTAAACGACCCACAGTGTAATAACTATCAAACACCCCGCGATTCTATGGGTCTAAGAGAGACTGATATATATGAATTAAGTGATATAATAAATAGCATTAAAACTGAATGTGCTACAGGTTATGATAACATACCTTCTAAAATCTTCAAACTTTGTAAAGAATCTCTCATGCCAGTCCTTGTTCACATATGTAATCTCTCCTTGCGATCTGGAGTGTTTCCAGAATTATTCAAAATTGCCCTAATTCATCCGATTCATAAAGCTGGAGACTCAGATCGAATTGATAATTACCGCCCAATATCTATCTTACCAACAATGTCAAAAATCTTAGAAAAAGTTATTTATACTCGGCTTTCCAGTTTTCTTCACAAAACTAAATTCTTTTCCAACCACCAGTATGGTTTTCTTAGGGGTAAGTCCACAAATGACGCTGTAAATGACTTAACCAACCATATTATGAGTAATCTTGATAGCAAAAAATACTGTATTGGTATATTTTTGGACTTGGCTAAAGCCTTTGACACCGTGTCCATACCGATACTCCTGAAGAAACTGGAGAGAGCTGGTGTCAGAGGTTTGGCACTACAACTATTAAAAAGTTATCTTACGGACAGAAAACAGGTTGTCAAAATCGGACATTTAACTAGCTCTGAATGTGCGATTACCTATGGTGTGCCCCAGGGTAGCGTACTAGGCCCTACATTATTCTTAGTGTATATTAATGATCTCTGTAATATATCTCTGTCCAATGGTCGTGTGGTGACTTTCGCTGATGATACGGCCCTGGTTTTTAGTGGCAGTGACTGGACGACAGCTAAACAATCAGCAGAAGCTGGCCTTTCAAGAGTTATGGCATGGCTAAATGAAAATGTTCTGACATTAAACTTAGATAAAACCAAATTTTTAACGTTTTCTTTATACAAGTCTTCTCAGCCAAAGGACCTCACCATCACAGCACATACGTGTAACACCTTCGGTAATGAAGCATGTACATGCAGACATTTATCACGCACTGTCACCGTTAAATATCTAGGTGTACATTTGGACAATCAGCTCAACTGGAAGCACCATATTCAACTACTGTCGTCTCGTATTCGAAAACTTATGATCATATTTAAAAAGCTTCGCTCAATTGCTGATCAAGATGTTTTAAAAAAAGTTTACTTTGCGATATGCCAATCGGTACTTTCTTATTGCATTCAATCGTGGGGTGGGGCATCTAAAACACAAATGCTGAAAGTCGAAAGAGCACAGAGAGCAGTATTGAAAGTAATGATGTCAAAACCTATCTATTATCCCACTACAACTCTTTATAACGAGTGCAAAGTTCTTTCCATTAGGAAGCTTTTCATCTTAAACTGTATTGTTGCCACTCACACGCAGACGAACTGGAAGGAATTAAGCATTGTAAGGAGGCGTAAGGACAGAATTATTAACTTGCGGTTTGTACACACCGCAGCTGCTAAACGTTTCCACGGTTTCTTAGGTCCACTTCTTTACAACAAAATCAATAAAATCTTAAACATTCGCAATTTGACATTAACTGAACTGAAAAACAAACTAACAAACTTATTACTTACCCTCTCTTACGGGGAAACTGAAGATTTTCTGAAAGCGCAAGTATAACACTTTAAAAGAACCACATATCATAATTTTATTAATCACACATACACAGACACACACACACACACACACACACACACAAACACACACGCACACACTCGCACTCGCACTCACACTCAAATACTCATACACACACATTGCATGCCTGAAATTTGAATGTTTTTAATTCCGGTCTTTGTACTTTATTATTTTTTGTTTTTGTGCATTTTTTATTTATTTATAGTGTAGTGAAATTTAAATTTGTATAGACTATAGTACAATACTGGCTATGGCTAAGTCTAATGTGGAAGGCGTCGGTCGTCTCTAGCACAGGTTTATACCTAGTTGAGGCGATCGTCGAGTTTGTATTATTTTATGTCACTGTATTGGTACTCAATAAATGATTTTTATTTTTTTTTTTTTTTTTTATTTATAAACCTCACGGAGCCCGAGACCTTTCCAACGAATGCAAAAACGTGGAAATCGGTTCGTGCATTCTGGAGTTATAGCGTCAGGAAGGAAAACCTGACTTATTTTTATATAGTAGATAATACGCATAAAAACTTGATTTTAAAACTGTAATTTTTTAATTGTTTTTATTTATATTTTTTTTACAGATTCCCCTGTACTGAATGTGGTAAAGTGTACCATAAGAAGACTACATTGAATAATCATTATAATTTAGTACACCTGAAGAAGAGTAAAAACTATTGTGAACTATGTGACAAAGTGAGTTTTTAACCTAAAGTGAAGTCCCATGTCCCCTAGTGGGGTAAGGGGCAGATGCATTATACATCTGTTTCACTGATCGATTTTCTTTAGGGACAAGTAGGTGATCAGCCTTCTGTGTCCCGCCAGACCGAGACATATTTTCTCTTAGTCTCCACCGGGAATCGAACCCAGGACCCCTCGGTGCTACGCTCACGCGTCAACCACTGTACCAAGGAGGCGGTCGGTTTTATTCTACTTCCTACTAATATTATAAATGCGAAAGTTTGTGAGGATAGATGGATATATATAGATGTTTGTTTCTTTTTCATGCAATTATTACTGAATCAATTCTGACTATTACTATATTAAAGAGTAATATTACTATCGTTCTAGATAGGTAGGTGGTTCAAAAGACCCATAATTTTTTCAACACGGGCCTGTAGTCTAACCTACTTGTCCCTAAAGAAAATCGATAAGTGAAACAGATGTATAATGCATCTGCCCCTTACCCCACTAGGGGACACGGGACTTCACTTTTACGTCATTTCACAATTTGTACGTTTGTATTTTGTCGTGGAAAGCAAGCACAAATTAAAATTATTGACACAATAATTTATCTGTACGAGTAAGTATCTTATTAAATTTATTAGTGTTAGATAGCCCATTTATCGAGGAATAGGCCATATTATATCATCACGCTAAGACCAACAGGAGCAATGCGGGTAAAACCGCGGGGCACAGCTAGTTAGAGTCTGGCCAGCCATAGCTGAACCCAGTAAAGTGCGGAAAATTTAAAAAATATGGACTATGTAACATCAGCTTTAGTAGGAAAAAAACATTTTAATACTTTTGGTATTCTTAAAGGTAATCATAGTATATAGGTACATTAGGTACACAACACAGCAGGATTTAAACGTTATTAAAGCAAATGATTTGAACCATTTTCAACAAAACTGACATCTAACTAGGCAGAAACGCCATGATGAGTGATGACATTCCATAGTGTGGCCGCTACAAAAAACACTGGGTTCAGCTTTGGCTGGCCAGACTCTATTCAATAAATAGTCTTAAAGTAAATAAAGAAATAACTATTTTTGCAGTATTTCCTAACAGGAAATCGCCTCCGAGGACACAAGGCGACCACGCACGATGGTTTGCCAAAACCAAAGACGAAAATGTGTTCCATATGTGGAAGAGCTTTTCATGTGAGTAATTTTACCTTTTTCTTGCAAATTAATAATGTTTATTCATTTATTGATAATATTTCAAAATTTTTGCTACATTTTTAAGTTTAAAATTAGACCTTAAAGGCGTCGTGTTGATGGAATTTCACTTATTTCGATGACATTTTAATTATTTTGAAATAAAAAATTGCGTATGGCACCTATTTATCAACGAAAAAAACGTCTTGCAATAAAAAAATTATGTAACATGGATCTATTTATAGGCAAAAGATTAAAAATTACGCGTTAAAAAATGACTTTAAATTCAGGATATTTTCCTGTGCAGATAAGATGCGTACTAATAAACGCAACCACTGCGGCCAGCCAGACAGCCCGGACTCTAACCGAAATAGCAAGAGAAACAGTATATCAAAGAACCAACTATACTAAAATGCTCTCTTGTCAACGTCGCTACCTCTTATACGATTATATATATAATATATTATATATATATTAAGATTTTATTTATGTTCATTACTAGTGGTCCGCCCCGGCTTCGCCCGTGGTACATATTTCGCAATAAAAGGTAGCCTATGTCCTTTCTCGGGTATCAAAATATCTCCATACCAAATTTCATGCAAATTGGTTCAGTAGTTTAGGCGTGATTGAGTAACAGACAGACAGACAGAGTTACTTTCGCATTTATTAAGTATGGATTATTTTTATTTTCAGACAAATCGTATTCTACAGAATCACATGAGGACACATACAGGTGAGCGGCCTTTCCACTGCGAATTCTGTACGGCGTCGTTCACACAGAAGTACGCTATGATCACTCATACTAGGGCGATTCATAAAGTGCATTAAATTAATAAATAGTTACCGTCTTTTTATTTTACACGACCTTTTTGCGGATGTAAAATGGCGGGAAGTTATAATTTTTTTTTTCTTTATTAAAAAAAGACGTTTTGTTCACAATTTAGTTGAATTAAATAATAATAAAACAGTTTCATCTTTAAGATTTTTAATTTTTTTAGTGATAAAAATTAAATTCACGATAATGTGCAGTGCTGCCTAGAATTATTCGTCCGCAAACATTTTCCTTATTTCTGTTATCGTATTTACCCGTAGACAGAGAATCCAATAGACACCGGCAATGCGTGTCGCAGAAAGAGATAAAAAAGAATACGTCACAATATTTAGGGTTACCATGTGAGGGAAAATTTACCCCGCAATTTGTAAGATACAAATCTCTCAATATCATTATTCACATAACATAAGTGGATAATAATGAGATATCCACATTACATACTTACATGTTTATACTATGTAATATTATAAAGAGGAAATGTTTGTAATTATGTATGTATAGGTTTTCACGCATAAACTACTGGACCGATTTCAAAAATTCTTTCACCATGAGAAAGCTGCATCTTCACTGAGCAACATAGGCTATATTGCATTTTCAAAAAAATTAGAGATCCTTACCAAATTGCAATAATGTATCCTTAATAAAAATTCTGTCATCGCGTGCGCTGCGGAATCTTTTGAAAATAGAACAAATAAATGTTCTACGGTATTATAGAATGGACCAATATCTACAAGAAAGTCCGCGATATTCCATTCAAAAGATATAACGAATTTTTAAGTGTCAATTTACAGAAAATAGTAGGTATACTGTTTAATACAATGAGGAGGCGTAGTGCGGGACGGGGTGAAGGTGAGGAGGGAAGGGATATTCGCAGGAACTACTTTGATTCCTATTTGAAAAATTCTTTCAGTGTTAGATAGCCCATTGATCGAGGAAGGCTATAGTAGGCTATATTGTACCATAACACTTAGACCAAAAGGAGTGGAGCCACGCGGGTGAAACCGCGGAGCGCAGCTAGTATATAATAAAGATATTACTTTTAGATGGGTATCATTATCATAATCCCATATGAAAATGTGTATGTAATGATAATGTAGATGAAAACTCGATTGTTTATTATTTTTTATAAAATAAAATAAAAAAAAAGAATGTTTATTTTCGAAAGTATTAACAGATACACTCGTTAATTATATTGACCGACCCGCGAAGGCGCAAAAAAAACGATATTTACTTAATAATAATTTATTGTAATAAAAAAATTACATTTAAATTATCTCTTAAACTACGTCCCTCCGGTTCAATGTTGGAACCAAGAGTGTCCATTGTCTTCGGCGGGGCAGCGTCGCGGTGGTGGTGATTGCCGTAATACTTTCTAACCTTCGGTTTTGGTTTCCAATCTGTTCATCCTGTAGCTACAATCCAAATTTGTCGTTAATTATCCGGTTCAGGAAAACTGGAACAAGCCATTGAATATTTCAGATATTTAATTAAATACACACTGCAGAATATATATTATTATTTCCCATAATAGTGGGTAACAATTTGTAGAAAAGTTGGCAACACAAAAATTTTTAGGTTAAAATTTTTAATTGTTATTTTTGTGGTTTTTTAAACAATGTATTCAAGTCAACAGCACGTGATACACAATATATTAACACGCTGAAATATCATGAAGGCCTATAAACTGATAAAGAGTTGTATACTTACGAGTGAAAAGACAATCCAGGCATTTTCGTTCCACTATCACTTTTACACCCTTTAACGCTACACCGCACCATGGTATTATTTTATAAGGTATTAACAGTAGGTCTACCATGAGTTTACGCACACGATACTCGCTAGCGATTGTAGTAAGCGGTTTGTATGAAATTTGGTACAGCACCCCCTAGTGTGCCGTATTAGAACTAAAAAGCCTACCATGAGGTGCATTATAGTATACTACAGTAGATAACGTATATAGTGCCACAAACTTATCTGACCCGGTGACAGTGTCACTGATGTCGCTTTCTTTTTTAAAAACAAAATATTCCGTA
Source organism: Colias philodice (assembly GCF_061535455.1). NCBI lineage: Eukaryota > Metazoa > Arthropoda > Insecta > Lepidoptera > Pieridae > Colias > Colias philodice. The sequence goes on from NC_143116.1 coordinate 3,691,218, forward strand.
TGAAAAGTCTGTGAAAATGTGACATTTCAAAATGGCGGCACGTAGTTCCAGTTTTTGCCACCGGGTCAGATAAGTTTGTGGCACTGTAGTAAACTATACTACACTCGCTGTAGTAACCATACAATTTTTGCACCATGAGTTCTAATTTTGACATATGTCATAGTTTATAACTATTCGATGATAGATACGTCATTCACGGAAAATAATCTCGTGAACTATTCACGTTTACTATTGTAGTTACGTCAGACGATTTAACTATGTCAACTCATGGTAGGGGTACAGTAAGTCTAAATCATTCTAAACCAAACATACCATGAATTACGTAACTTAGAACATGTAAAAACTATATTTTTATGGAAGACGATATTTAGCTGTCAAACTTTGTTTATCAAAGTAGGTTGCTATTCTTGAAAAAAGCGGCACGCTGCGTGAAACAAAAAAATTTATCGTTCTCTCTCATTTCTTTACACAACACCGGCATAAGTTGCTCTTTTTCTTGTGTGAATGCGACATAAGATATCAATTTGTCTATTGGTTTCTCTGTCTACGTATTTACCTATGGCTGTGATAGTCTATGTAATAGTCTATGGTACTGACGTTTTTGGTTTGACAGTTGACACTTAAAATTCAAAAGCGCAATTTGTGCAAACTGCTAAACTGTAATATTGGAAAAGATGATCATCAAATATAATTTATTCTAACCAAAATTACTGTGAAACCTTGCATAGAGTGAAAAAGGTTTGTTAAATCATTTTTGTTCGTTCAAATCAAGTGATAGCAAATAAGGTGGTAAAATTGTTCCGAAACGTGTTTTTGAATATTTCACTTTGTATCCTGCATTGTTAGTTGTATTTTTACCATACAATACAAAGTGAAATCTGTTTTAATGGTTTCATCCATTAATATTGGTTCTTGAATCGTTAGTGATAAATTATATGTTGTTTTCAAATCGAAATGAATGGTATTTTTAAGACCGGTTGTGCGAGTATTACTCGTTATAACACCACAAACCTCGTAATATCTCGTAAGTCTTATTATAAATCTCGTTTTAATAATAGTCCAAACAAAGAATGATATAATGCTTCAAGCCTAATAAAGATACTGTTGTAATAACAAAAATAATAATCGACATTTGCAATATGAGCTGGTATATTGCGCAATTATCAGCTCCGATTACAATTGGGCAAGTGTGGTTTAAATAAAATAACCGGCGGCTGGAGCCTGGTTGTTAACAGCAACTTCATAGCCTATGTTCAAGCTAAAAGGTATGCCCGGTTGTTCTTCTGTTTTTCGATTTCCAACAGAGTACTGTTGATTATGTTGTTTTAAATATTCCAGTGGAATTTGAGAGAAATCAGTCACCTACATTCTTTATATAGAAATAAACCTAAAATATTGTTTATTCTTTGTTCTTAATCCGTCAGTCCTCGGATCACAGACACAATAGAAAATCTATTGTGTCTCGGCCCGATCGGGCCGCTCGATGGTCAATGGGTTAAAGAATTTTTTTTGGGTACTAATTAATGAGAAAGTAAGAAAATCAAGAAAAATATGTTTCATTACCACAATCATCGTTGTTTAAAGTATAAGTTTTTGTATTGAATTTCAATTCTAATTTTTTAACAATATTCATTTCTGGTACGATATCACGGTCAATTTTTTTTGTTGGCATATGCTTAATTTGGCTGCCAGGTAATGTCTTTGAGATTTTCCGCGACAATAGTGTACTTCATCTACATGAAATAAGTTGATAAAGGTCATAACTGCTTCTTTTTTACGCATAAATAAGTGCGATTTATGATCACCTCTTTTTCCTTAACTGGTTCTCCTGTTTCTGAAAACTTCCTCATAACATACTGAATTCTATGTTTAGTTATGCCCAGAATTTGCAGAAAAGCTTTTTGAAATACCCGTTCACAAGTCTTCGTTGATTTCCTGTAGATAGTAAATTTTGTTTGAAATTTCTTTCCGGTGTGTTTCTTATATTTTGGTCTTTTTTTTTGGTGGTTTTGCATAGCAGCACTTGAGCAAGAACGCATCTTGAGTAGTATACAAGCCTTCTATGAGACTATGATTGTGTTCAATGATAGAAGACTTGTATATTAGCATTTCTAATGATGAGGTCTCCAAATACAAGCCTTATTTTATTAAAGTTTTAATCGTTTTTAAGCATATGACTTAGGCTAAAAGTTAAACGCTACTGATAATATATTTTTTAAAGTAAAAGCGTCTGAGAATCAATATGGACACATTCATATAAAAATAGCTTTGATCAGCGGTTCTTCAATGTTCAGAGCAGACATTGCATTTGCATAATCACAACACTGTTCAGAAGCCATAGATAATTTTTGCAGGGCAAATATAACAACATCGTTTTCCCTTTTTGCACCAAGTTCAGCTGGTAACTTGTCTCTCTTGTCGCATGGCTGTTAAATGGTAACTTTTTAGGTTATTGTTTCGTCTTCATATATGAGGTGTTACCAACTCGGTTGCACGTAAAATTATTTTTATGTGTGATTTTTTCAAAGCATTCATAAAAAGCAAATTAGGGTTAGTTTTATTCATAGAATAAAACATCATGTAAAGGCTTCCACAGCTTTGCTGGCACATACACTCTGTTTTATGGAAATTTACCTTGACCACTTCGCATTCCATAAATAACCCTAACCTATGTACTTTATGATTCACTAAAAAACACAACATAAAAGACTAACTTGACTAACGTGACTGGTAATTAGTGAACGAAAAAATCCTGGGGATAGTATCCATGATAACAAACAATTTTCCCTAAGAAACCGATGCTGAATTTTTAGTTTTTTAGTTTTTAGGCAACAACACTGCCATCAGCCAAGTAGTTTGTATTCACTCTTAATGACACTTCCACTAGGTGCCGCGGCTCTAAGGAATTCCGCAGCCATGCGACTTTCTTCCTTAATTCTTCGTCGGATTCTGAAAGGAATCATTTATCATTTAAATTGAAAACAGCAATACCCGTAAAAGTATACAAACTCGCTTTTCATTAAAATATACATTACCTGCTGATGCTGCTGGCAATCGTATTAATGGAGCTACATCAGAATTCGATGACGAAGATGATGTTCTTGACAAGGAACGTGAACGGGCCCTCTCGATAATGCTACGACTACGCAACTGTTGTCGTTTATTATATACGAAACGAAGTAATTTTCCAGAGGCGTTGCGGGCAGATGTCTGAAAGAATGCAGATACATATGGAGTGTAGTACAATGTTAGAGATTCTTTAGTATGAAATAGTAGAACGGGTTATGTTTGCTGATCAACTGACTTATTTCATTGTTGGTTAAAATTCTGAGTGTTCAGGTTTGTAAAATAATTGTCCATTGATACATTACAGGCCAAATCATAAAGTGGATCCAGTACTCTATAGACCATGTCGTTTACTTTGTTGGACTTCTGAAACGGACCTTCCGGTTGCGCTTTAACATATTATATCTCAAAATTGTAAACATACGGAAATGACAACCATGAAAGTCTTGATTCCGAATTTATCTGGTTTATTTGGTATGTACACTATGAAGGTGCATCGTCCTCGAAAACCTACAAGTTGTTCATCTAGCGTCAAATAATCGCTAGGATCGTAGTTGTTTCGGCAATTGTTTATGACCATCTTTACAACTTGTCGTATTCGACATTCGGGTAATAGTGTATCGAAGCCAAGCCTTTGCGAATAAGCTTTCAAAATTGTTTCCAAGCCCTCTATAGTTTTTATTAAATTTGTCACAGATGAACTGGTCGATTCGATCAGGCGATTTATTCGCAACAATTTTACTTTGGCGGTATGTAAACAAACATAACAAAAAAAGAACACATTAAAAAAGGGACTTCTATTTCGTAGCGATAAATAAAACCTGCATTTTTAAAAAAACACGTTTTTATTAAAAACTGAACAAGAATTTGAAACCCATCAGGCTGACATGACATGGTAGTTATAAAAACAATTTCTTTTCTCAATCGTACACAACCTAAGGTTACAATTGACACAACAAACACTTGTGTAACCCTTTTTACAATTTTTGCACCTGCAACTTGTGTGTGTGTTACCTATATTTACAATTTTTGTGTCGTAAATATAGGTAAATGACCCACAATGTCATAGCGGATTGAATCCAGAGGTCTTGGTGCAACAGGGGTTTTAATTATTTCGGATGCCTGGTTTTCGCATGAAGCTGTTCGTGAAGTCCTGTTTTTTTGTAACAGCTCCATCACAATCTCAATGCGAATTTTTTTCAAAGTTAGCAGATGTTTTTCTCCTGGCCGGTCTTTTCTGTATAATGCTTTTTAAAATTTCCTAAGGTTTTTGCCATAGTGCGTGGTGACGCCCTTTTGATTAGCCCTTTATAAATTTTACCATTCGGTACGTACTTATATTTAAATTATCAAAAACATTGTCTAACAAAAGAGTAATCTATTAAATGTTTACACTTAGCAGGCAGATCACCCCTGGCTACTAAATTTTTCGTTGTATTCTGCAACACTATGGCTAAATATTTGTGTTGCTGCTTTAACCCTCACTTTATTTATTTTTTCAGGGTTTATGTGTTCTTCGGTAATATTATGCGGGAGGTTCGATACGATTTATTTTTGATTAAAATGATTTTTAGTTTTTCCTTGTGAACTCCACATTTAAAAGGTTAATAATCAACCATGTCTGCGACCATAACAATATTTTTTCTTATGTTCATTTTCAGATAATTATTTTAAAAATGGCCGTTATATAATATGTACATCACAAATCACAATAATCACACAATAAAGTCACAGACGAAGTGGTTGATCGATCAGCCGAATTTTATTCCCAACAATTTTACTTTGGCGGTATTTAATGCTTTTTAAAATTTCTTTCGGTTTTTGGCCATAGTGCGTTGTTCGGTGACGCCCTTTTGATAAGCCCTTTATAAATTTTACCATTAGGTATGTGGTTAGTACTTATATTTAAACTATAAAAAACATTGTCCAATAAAAGAGTAATCTATTAAATGTTTACACTTAGCAGGCAGATCACCCCTGGCTACTAAATCTTTCGTTGTAACTGCAACACTATGGCTGCTGAGGGTCGCTGCTTTAACCCTCGTTTTATTTATTTTCTCAGGGTTTATGTGTTCTTCGGTAATCTTGTGCAGAAGTCTCAATTCCCCATACGACTTATATGCAGCATACACTTTCTGGAAATATTCCGATTTGACAATTTTTTATTCCCCATTAATAATTAATTGTGCTCTTGTTCTGCAGTTGAAGCTTCTGTACTTGTTGAAGCTTGTGAGCTGTTCAAAGCTTTGTAGCGATCGCATCGGTAACAAGTATATTTCTGATTCTTTTTGAAACAAAGATTGAAATCTTCGTGAAAAACTTGTACCCCAAATAAACTCCATAGCCAACTTTCGTACGTTTTCATACGTTTTGAATCCTTTTATAATTTCTCCTTTTATAATGTGAGACACGCAGCTACTCCATTTTTCAGCCGTGATACGTTGAAGTGCTTCTTCGAAAAGTTTTATTGTTAAGCGCAACATAGCCTTTAGCCTGCGCCCATACCAACGCAATGGGATTGAGCTCACAGTGGTATGAGGGCAGACATAAAACAATAATATCATACTGCGCTGCCATCTCATCTACATCATACTTTTCGTAGTATTGTTCTTTGTGCTGCCGGCTGTCTATAAGACTAGCTTTAACTGTTACAGTTTCATAGGGTATATCTTTACTGGTTAGCCACTCTTGTATATTCAGTTTAGTCTAAGACATTGTAGGCAGCGTTTCTAGTTTCCTAGAGTGGTAGGGGGCATTATGCATCACAACTACTTTATTTGGTTTTAATTTTGGCAAACCCACCTAAAACAATTTTCAATATAATCGGCATTCATTTCTTGGTGATAGTCTTCTTTTTTTTTTGCTTCAAATATTAATAGACTGTCGTCTAAAAAAACCTTCTTCCCCGCCTATATGGCCAATGATTAACCTTCTGCCCTTACCTGAAGGCTGTTTTAAGCCACTGGTCAAGCCATCTAGGAAGGCCTGGCGGGCCGACACCACAGCTTGGTCAATCCATGCCTTCTTTCGATAGTGAAAATTATAAATTAATTGTTGAAAATGCAATTTAATATAATATATGTATATATAAAAAAAATATTACCTTCGTTAAGTTTATCCACGTTTCATCTTGGTAATAAATATACCTTCCTTCCCTTCGATACTCTAAAATAATGTTACGAAGGTATCGCTGGCGCCATAAAACAATATCCTCTTTATCAATTAAAATACTTCGTCTTGATTTTGTGACATATTTGAAATTCAGGTATTTCATAACATGTCTAAGTGTACTCCAAGAACAATCGGGAAAAATCTGTAAAGTAAAAAAAGGGTTTTAAGTACGGAAGTCTTTTTTATTCTTTAAACGGAAGTCTACGTAATCTAATATTTTGTTTTTACGACGAACATTATCGCCGACTCAGAATATAATACAGTAGAAGGAATAAATTTTAAAATTACCTATGTAATGGTGGGTGGCTCATTTGCATAAAAAAATGATGCACTTTTCGCCTTATAGCGGCAAAAGTAAAATCATTCAATTTATCTTTAAAATTGTACCTATTTCGGTCCACGTTTCTCGGGAGACTTGAATTGATCATTTTCTTTGTGTTCTTTTAGTACACTGTACACTTAAGACATACCAATTCCCAAAATGTCAGCTGTTTTCGAAACACATTCATTTTTTCCAGGAGTCTCAATTGGTAAAAGAGAAGCAACTTTCTCTTTAAATACGTGTTTGTAGACGTTCTGCACCATAAGTTTTTCGGTAACGGTTAAAGCAACACGTGGTCTTTTCTTTCTTGGAGATAAGCTTTGGCTTGACGTGCTTTGTTGAGGATCCATATCGTTTATATGAAACAATATAACAACAAATAAAAGCAACAATAACAACAAACACAACTTAACAAAATAATTAACAAAAAGTTCCGACTTTGAACTTCACGTGCAGTACCGTCTGCTTGTCGCGTCTTCTTTCTAGTTGTGCTATAAGCGTGGACGTCGTCTTGCAAATTCCCGATGGTGTAGTTATCAGGCCAGATTGCATCTGCATTTTGAAGCAGTGGGCCGACACCTTCTTGCGCAATCCAACGTGCCGCAGGAATGGGATTGAGAGTGTAGAATGCCTCTCGATGTTGTTGTTGAGTGGCTGGGTCGGACAAGTGGTGGTCGTGTGTATGAACTAAACGCAGTAGGACGAACGGCCTGCACCATATACCTTAAGCTCAACTAATATTAACAATGACTGCATGTTAATTAATCCTGCCCCAAGACAAATTATTCATGACAGGATTAATTTAACATGCAGTCATAGTTAATCTTTACTAATCAGTAAAAACTGTATTTGTACAAAGTAGGTAAGTAATGAAACAAAATGATTACTTTTTCTTCTTTTATTTGCACAAATAATTGCAAGTGAATGCATAGAATCATCCTTATCAACATCTGTTGAGACGCCGGAAATAATTTTATTTATATTCCGGCACTAATTGCAAATGAAAAAAATCGTCGCTGTATTATATAAGTAATCAACCAATTCCCTCTTATGTTTTTACAAATTATTTTTAATTTTAATTATTTTTAAAATTACTTTGACCTGCATCAGCTTCCTTATTTATATCGCAGCTGAACAGGTCATTATTACCTTATATATCTTCAATTTTAGCAACATCAGAAGATTCATAGCTTTCATTAAAAAAAACTCTAAAGTCTGCAGACATTTATTGCTGTATAATTTACTTTATTTAGACCAGGGCCGATAATTTTTGAAACAAAATATGACAACACAGTAAAAATATACAATCATTTATCATTAAGGCAATGAATCAAATATATTAACATCAAAATCTGTGATTTTTGTATAACTGAATCGTTTAAATCAATGGAAGTGAGCGCGTAAACTTTGACAGTTGAAAGTATACACTGTCAATCCATTTCTTTGGCTAATGAAATTTAAGATATCGTTATTGATAGTAATCAAACGATTATTCGAATGTCTTTGGAATTCAGTTCGTAGATTAGCGACTACAGTTGAAGGTCTTCGTCCATGAAAAAATGTTTTATCATTGTCTCTTGTAGTGATGTATAACCCACTAGAAGTTGTTTGTAGATTGGAGTAGCTCTAACCGGTGGTAACTGACGTAAATCTCCTGACGTAAAGTTAATATTAAAATTGCCTGTAATCTGTTTTAAACGTTAGTCAATTTGAGCAAGTAATTCAGCTCTGATCATACTGATTTTGATCAAGAATCAAAGCAAAGATCAAGGCTCATTTTTTTCCAAAAATTCCCGACGTTTAGTCTCGTTCCGCATTCCACAAATCGCACATATAGGAGATGCTTCTTTACCCAGCATATTATGTGCTGTAATGTTTATATTTACCGTTACGTTTTCATAGTCAACATTTTGATCTTCATTGACAAATTGGTTGTGGCCAGCCAACCAGGCAATTTAAAAATACTATTCGGTAATCTTATTTCCTCATACGACTTATCTGCAGCATACACTTTTTGGAAATGTTCCCATGTGACAATTCTTTATTCCCCATTAAATGTGTATTGGTCTTTATTCAAAATGTTATTCCTTATTTTTTTATTAACGTGATAAGGTTTTTAAAATCGTTTTAGTCGGGTGACATGTTCTAAAACTTGTGTCACACCAAAACCTCACGAGCGCGATCGCAGGTATAACGAGAGAGAGACGGACCGATCTCCCGTCTCATCTCGAGCGCTGCTACCAATAAGACGTTATCACGTAAACATCTCGATCGTAAACCTACTTTACAAACAACCAATTTTTATTAAATGAGGTGTATTAAAAAGAGGGATCAAATTTTGTCCATTCACACAAATCACGTTATGTCGCCATTCTTTACTAAGCCGCAAATATTTTATTAATTCCATGATGGCGCCGACATTTTGTGCTGGTGTCACATACGGTGTTTACAATTATTAGGCCGGCATCCTGTGCATGCTTCACAACGGTTTTAATTAACCGCTTCAACTCGTGCTTATTTAAACAATAAGTATGATAATATGCAATAGGTTGTTTGAATTGCTCTTTTAAGCCTTTGATCATGAAGACCAGAGCATGATCAGCGAACTTTTCGATGCAAAGCCTTCAAACATGTCTTTCTGAGCATTGTAACTCAGATGTGGTGTCAACGATAGCCCATCAAATCACAACACATGCTTCGGCTTCTCAAAACGGATTCCTTAATGTTCTCAAATATTATCTCGATTTTGACGAGGCCAGAATAAATAAAAAAATTATACAAATAATTCTCAAAGGAAAGTCATAATAAGATAATAAACTAAGAAAAAAACTAAGACAATCTAATGTAGAGTCGTTCAAAGACGTTCTCAGTTTGTTACAAATGTAACCAGTGGAAGAAAAAACTCTTTCAGCTTCGACGCTGGTCGGAGGGATTGTCATAAGTAAGTTATATACTTGAGAAAGATGAATGGTTCGTGGCCCCCCTCTATCAAAGAGAGCCATTTGCACCCGGCAAAGAGTTTCTAAATCTTCAGTGTCAACACTGTCAGCTGATGCTGCAGATGCCATGGATGTCGATGGTGTATTTGACAAGGTCCTATTGATCTCTTTGTTCTGTAAAGGTTAATGATTTTTCAGATATTTTCTGCTGCTGGTAATGTATGAGAGCTATGTCATCATCGTCGTTTTCGTCGTTCGTAAGTGTGACCTCCGACTCCGAGCGAAAGCATTTTTTAATTATACTTATTATAAATCTGGTAATAATGTCGTTTGACGGATTTTCAAATGTACTGCATGATCTTTCTGCATAAAAAACTTTCGAGTAAATACTTTAGAGTTCCAATAATCTCAGGTTGTCGGCATTGAATTATTCTTATTTTTAAAGACTCTGCCAACTGACGACTTATTGTACTATCTCTTTCAAGAAGTTTAGAAATCATAAATTTTAGTGCAGTTTCTGTCGTCAATAAATTAGCATCCTCTCTGCATATTGCCTCAACGGTTGCTTTAATAATATTCAAAGAAATGGATAGATCTTTTAAAGTTTCTATTTCACAGCCAGTAAACGAAGTCTCATTTTTCAAGTCTATTAATGCTTTCATGACTCCGTCCTAACTGCAAAAATCTTGTTCCTACCTTTGATGTACAAGAGCGTTATGATAGACGATAGGATTCCAAGGTTTTTTGTTCAATCTTCTCCGTAAATTGAGCAATACTGGTAGTTAGGTGATTAAGTTGTTTTATAAGATCTCTATTTGTGTCATTCATTTCATTTTGAGATTTTAACTTTTTAGCGTTACTTTGCATACTTTGATATCATCAGTTACATCCCCTAATTTATTTAAATTTTCATCAGTTTTGGAATGTTGCAATTGATATACTTTTATCATCCCTAGAATAGAATGATATAATGAAGCACAACTGGTCATGGCAACATCAATAATTTCAGGTTGGATTGCCAATCGTTTCTACATATTTTAACTAACAAAATTTGTATTTGTACTTTTTCAAAACCATAAGTATATGGGGTTAGTATTCCCATTATGAGATTGAAACACGTTGTTACGTTAATTATTTATTGTCACAGTCACATTAAAGTCAAACAAGGTGAAAACAACAGTGGAAAATTAACCGTTCTTTTGAACTCCCAAAATGTCACAGACATCACAGATAGTGTTGCCATAATTGAAAACAAATGATTGCCACAAATACAAGAGTATGGCAGGTGGATTCCTCTTCAGCTGTACACACTAGATTCTAGTGTGTAACGGTGTGTAGCTTCTAGTGACTAGAAGCTTTCGGCTAGCACTCAAAGTACGTCAAAATGATTAGTTCATAATCGGAAATTCCTAGACTTTGCTGCAGTGGACTTTGTAAATGTTTGAACTATAGTTTGGGTTCATTAGATAAAGGGTTTTATAGAATTACTAGCGGTCCGCCCCGGCTTCGCCCGTGGTACATATGAAAAATAGATGTTGGCCGATTCTCAGACTTACCCGATATGCACAGAAAATTTCATGAGAATCGGTCCACCCGTTTCGGAGGAGTATGCAGACTAACATTGTGACACGAGAATTTTATATATAAGAGAATACACTTTAGTACTGACAAAAGAACATTTATTAATATTAAAAACACATAAAAAACACTATGAGGAGATCTAAACCGTTACAATGAATAATTATAAAAGCGCAGTGACATATTGCGACTCGAGTTTGTAACGAACTATAGTCCGTTCGTGTTAAGAAAATAGTGAGTCATCAGTGCAACTACAGGATGAGGGAGTATTCACAGTGGAGAAAAAGTACAAACATTTTTTTAAACATTAAATTATTATTAATGGAAAAAAATGTCTTAAAATTACTTAAATCACTATTCAGTATCGCTAGATTCTTCAGTTACATTTATTATGAAAGAATTTTGTTCTGCGTGTTCCATGCGTCATCCAAATGCCACATGGTATTTTCTTCTCGTATCACGTGGTCGCAGCACTTCTTCCAACGATTAGCGTCTATTAATGTTATTGCGTCATATAATATTTTTTTACGTCACTCATTTTAAACGTGGAGTTATTGGCACCAACATAATTTTTTATTTGGGCCCACACTAATTCAATTGGGTTTAGTTTGCAACGGTAAGGCGGCAGGCGAAGAATTGTAATTCCATTACTTTTGGCAGTCTCATCTATTAAATATTTATTATTTTGTGGGGCGATTTCGGTAACTTTAATTAATAATTCTTTTTTTAAATAAGTCATGTCCATGGATTTGCCTTTGCTTTGAAGCCAATCTATTATTTGCTGTTTGTTCCAGCTGGTTGTTGGTATTTTTTCGACTCTTACCGAATGGTAAGGAGCGTTATCTATGACAACCACACTTCCTGGTTCTAGCTTAGGCATTATATTAATGAACCAATGAAGGAATCTTTCACCATCCATCTCTTCATGATAGTCTTTTGTAGACTTAGATTCAAATACTAGTAGACCATCTTCCACGAACCCTTTGTCGCTGTCAATGTGCAATACAATTAACCTTTTACCTTTTCCTGTCGGAGCCTTTGGACCGCTTGATAAGCCATCTAGAAAGGCTTCTCCTATTTTTTACCGTTGTATCCAACCATGTTTTTGTCTTTACGTGTCCGGCGTTTACCCACGTTTCGTCAAATGAATGAATGGTTTTATTAGCGTCTCTGTATTCTTTTATTTGCCTAAGATATTTACGCCTCCATAAAACAATATCTTCCCTTTCTCCTAACAATGTTCTATTATCCTGTTTATTGAAATCGAAACCAAGTTCGTGCATTATTTTATGAAATGTAGTACGTTTGAAAACAGGAATATCTTCGTCAGCTTCGCAGATTCTCATAATTTTGTCCAATGTCGGGTAGTCGTTATTTAAATATATTGAGTGAACTTTTCTTCTTATTGCACATTTGTCTAGTTCATCTAATTTATCGGCTGTGGATAGTCGAGCTCTTTTTTTCACGGGTGATTTTAATGTGTTGGTATCCTTTTGTTCTTTAATAATTTTATAAACAGTATTTTCGGACACACCGCATGCACTTGCTGTTTTTATGACTATGCTCTCCACAGTTGCATTTAAATCACACAATTTTAAGTACTTATAAACATTGTAAATTATGCGTCTCTCTCCGCTATGGATTATTGATCCACTTTTATTCTTTCGAATTGGTGAAGTATTCATTTTCAAAATTTATTGTTGAACGAGTCACGCAAAATACACAACCGTTTTGTTCGAAGGTCAGATTTCAACTGGTCACTGTGAACTCGACTTTCTAATTTGGGGCGTGGCCAGGCCGGCGGACAACGATGACTCACTATTTTCTTAACGCGAACGGACTATAACTGCCTTACTTTTAAATATCTACGTCGTATCCCGATATCTAACGGGTGGTTGACGAGTCCTAGAGGCGCGCGGGGTTGCCGCATTGCCTTGCGCTATACAACATTAATTTCCAAAGCACACCTATAAGAAAACACAATACGAAATCTAAAAACTAAGGAGAAGCAAAAGAAACAAAGATAATCCGAATCGGTGGTAAAATATGTTAAAATATGATGATTCAAAAGTGCAAGAAGAAGAAGTAAGAAGTCTAATTGAATAAATGTTTGAGTTTGAGTATACGTATTACCCATAATTACCTAAACATTTGATTCGGCGTTGTCACGCTTCAAACTTAACAATTAAGGTAAGAGGTTAATTTTTAATTACAGCATTATGATTGTAATTATGGTTTTTATTGTCCATTTTTATTGTTAGCCTGTTAATTTAAAGTCAGAATGCAATTGCAAGTGTTTGTGTTGCTTTTGAATTTATTAACTCTAGGCAAGTATTATTACTTAAAAATTATTAATTATAATTCTATAATTTTATTTTCCAAAATATGATACATGGAAATTAAGAATCGCACCCACACTAGAATTCCCTGTGTCGTGGGAGCAAGTTTATTCCAGTTGTACATTTTATTATGCATTTTCTTAAGCAATAGAGCAAGATATCATAAAAACACAATAAACACGAGCAAAACAGTTGACCGATTTTCAAAAAAATGTTTTTAGTGAAACGGTGTGTAATAATGGAATATTTAAAAAAATATTTACTTTTCTTGCAGCATTCACGAAAGCGCCGAAAAAGTACAATGATACAGAGTAAGAAATAAATTTAAACAAATAATACTTGTCCTTGAATTTAAAAGGAATAATAAACGTATAGGCACAATAAACAGATACAACCAGTAGGGAAACTTCATACAAAACGTTCGAAATGGCTCACGCACAGAAGCAAGCTTGTGGTTATATCCGTAGGATTCTCGTAAACAAGCTTGCTTGTGTGCGTTAGACATTTCGAACGTTTGTATGAAGTTTCCCTTCGGTCTGGCAGGACACCGAAGGCTGACCACCTACTTGTCCCTAAAGAAAATCGATCAAAGACATGTATGCCTCTGGGGACCTAAGATCTCTTCTACAAGTATCTGGGCATATACCTGCACCAAGCACCAGATCAATTTTGTTTGTCATACTTCGGGTCAGCTAATTGCAGATGTGCAAGCTCTGGCCACAACTGCACTTATCTGACTAGGAGACACGGGACTTTTTTATTTATAGGATACTAGCTTTCCACCCGCAGCTTCGCCCGCGCATTCAAAGAAAAACCCGCATAGTTCCCGTTCCCGTGGATTTCCGGGATAAAACCTATCCTATTTCCCGGGATAAAAAGTAGCCTATGTCCTTTCTCGGGTATCAAAATATCTCTATACCAAATTTCATGCAAATTGGTTCAGTAGTTAAGGCGTGATTGAGTAACAGACAGACAGACAGAGTTACTTTCGCATTTATAATATTAGTATGGATTTCATGTCTGACAAAGTTTCTCAATTTTATTGCAAAGGTTCTTTAGGATGTGGTTTCTACATTCAACTTTTTCTACAGAAAATTCAGGATATGATCTAGCTTCTAATATTTTAGAATAAGTACTGCCCCCCTAGTCAAGTGGCTTTCTGTTAGCGTAGCGTTCAATAGAATAGACTGCGAATGTATGTGATTGACGTAGGCTGTAGATAAACGTATCTACAGGTTACGTCAATCTCATTCGTAGTATATTCTATTGAACGCTACGCTAACAGAAAGCCACTTGACTAGGGGGGCTGGTGTCTTCGTCAGAAATACGACGACTGTAAATAAGACCATTCATTTCTATAGATGCTTTAAAGCCTTCTCTTATTATGGTAGACTCCATGGCAGTTATTTTTCCTGAAATTTTTTTATAACATTGAAAAAATCTTGGGTTTTGATTTTAAGGCTGGTTGCAGAGCTTGACCGACCGTCAGTGCGTACCGTCGGTCCTGACGATACGCATCAACAATTGTATGACTATGACACTAATGCGCATGACAATACGCGTGCGTATGGTCGGTCTAGCTATGAACGGTTTTATGAATTTCCATACATATGACAAGCGCGACTGACGTACGCACTGATGGTCGGTCTAGCTCTGCAACCAGCCTATATGTCCTGCGTATAAATGCTGAAATTTAAAAAAGGCGTTACTCGTTGGAATTGATATCTCTACTCGCTGCAATCTCTTTAGATTAACAAAATCATTAGAAACATTTGTTCTAAAAAAGTGGACCCAGATTTTTTTCGTTTGGCAAGGCTTTTGAAAGAATTTCAAACACGGCTTTTAAACAAGCGAACTCCTGGACACGGGACAACACGCAAAGTTCCGAGACAATCCCGGAAATCCCGGCCATCTGGCAACCCTATCTTCACTAAGAAAGAAAGAGATAATTTATTGTCTTCAACTCCACCACACCACACATTAACTGGTTACAAACAATATAAATAAAATATAAATAATAACTATACATTATGTGAATTGCGGCTCATTAGTTGACCACAAAAGGAGTTGTTTCAGTTAATAGTTGTGCAAGAGCCAGAGCCCTTACACAACACTGGTTTTCAGCGAACCCTTGTGACGTGGAGTACACAGTACACTTATCCAATTTATTTCAGATCTGCAGCGACCATCAGCAATCCCAATTTTATTAGGGACAGGCTTCGAGGTAAATTAAATTTTGTTCTTTATATTTTTATTATAGTTACTTACGGTATTGATTGCCCTTGATAGACATTCAGTTCTATTTGTAATAAGAATTCAATTTAAACTGAACCACAGTGTTGGATTTGATAAAAAAAATCTCTGCTGTTTATTGTATGAATGAAAATACTGTATAGTTAGCTTTGAAAATAAATACAACACAAGATTTAACAGAAACAGCAAAGGGCGGCCTTTAGGTAGCGATCTCTACCAGGAAACCCTAGCAATAACAGGAAATATATGTTGTGAGTGAGCAGAAATAAGGCAATAGTTGTAACACAATAGCTGTAAACATTGTATTTCTCTATCAAGGGATGCATTTAAAATGTACGAGTAGAACACCCACGTGTCAATTTCAAATACTTTTTATTTTATGAAATGATGAACTTTTCGTGAAAAGAATTGAAATAAATTCTGGAAACGTAAGGTGAGTACAGACAGATCGCGAGACGTTTAAAGAAAGTCTGGTGATAAAATTAGTTGCCGTCGATTGCCTGATTGAAAGATATTGGTTGGAGGTTGTTTTTGCGATACATAGACGGACCTTTTGTAGTGCAGTCTACAATGATCGAAAGGTCCTGTGAATCTTTCCTTTGCTGAGAACAAGTGGTGATGGACTGTTAAAACCATGTGCCGATGGTGTTCGAGCAATATTGTATTACCTTTCGACTAACCATTTTACAAGAATGTCCTTCCTCTGCCGTGAGAATAGTTTGAGGCCCCATAGCACATACTGCAGGACTTTTGCCTATCATGTTGTGCAAGGTTATTCGAGAAACCCCAAACCGCAGGGCAGCTGTGCTTATCTTATCTTCCATCCTTACAGCATCCAATGCTCTCCCCATCTTCTTTCTCTTGTTTCTAACATTTAATTCATTAAAATCATCTTTATAAGAAGTTTTATAGAAAAAGGAAAAAGGTTTATAATAAAATTTAGGTTATAAAAAAATGGCGAAGAATCTCCATTTGGACTTTGCATTATTGCTTTAACATCAAAGCAAACACACAAGTTATACTCATCAATATTTTGCCGCGCTTTTTTCTTTTCTTCCCGACTTATTTTTCTTCCAAGTGCGTGTTGTACTTCTCTTGAAGGCTAACTCTTTGGGAACTTGAAGAGTTGTTATATTGTAAACATAGTTCACATTGATCTTTTTTGGGCTTGTAAAACCCTATATTAGAGGGGTAGCCAACTTGATTGGACCCAAGATCTCTTGTTCACTATCGAGACCCTAAGACCAAATACATACGGTACCAATTACATACGGTAGATCGCACAGGGTCTAGAAATCTTAAATGCAACAGCATAATTCAGTACACAATCATGTAGCATTATTATTTAATTAAGAGAAAAAACATAAACGTGAAAATTATATGTACTAACTACACTGGTCATCAAAAAAATCGACCCACCTACACTATGTTTACTATTTATCGATTATTTCACAAATAAGTCGTCTTAGATTGTTGTATTTTCTTGTAAGGGTCTGATAACATGCTAATCATTATGTTTGTCGAAAAATTTACTGCACTTAAAGATTCTTAACAAATTTTTATACAGAAATCCGGTATAGTGTTGATTTGACGGTTTACGGCGGGACAAATTATGCCCGTGTTCCCAGTTCAAAAATAACTTTTTTTGGGATCTCTTGTTCATAACGTTAAGTTTAATAATTGATGCTGTAGTTTTGATAAATTTTGTCTCAATATAATGGATACTACTCTAGCTGAGGGGGCCGAAACTGTGGCTCTACTAAAACAGGGGTTATGTCAACTTGCCGTGGCTAAAAAGTAAAATCTGAGCTGTTTTGCAGTTTGATGAGTTTACCAAAGGTTTCTAGAGAATGGGCAGTATCGATGAAAATATTGATCTGCAAGAAATAGGGCGCCAACTCAAAGGGACGACCCCTAGATAATGTAATCAACTCTACAAAATCGACATCTGTCTGGTGTAGATCTCTAGTGACGCCTGCGTGAAGATAAGGAGGTGGGTATAAATGACAGAACTGTTAGAAGAAGACTTTAGGAGTAGAACCTAAGACCACACAAGCTAGAAACAGGGCCACAATCAGCCACAGCTCATCGACAAACCAGACTTCAATTGACTCGAAATCACGTAAACTGGACTATAGGCCAATGGGAGTCAGTACTTTTGAGTGACAAGATGCGAATGACTTTATATAGTGCTGATAGACGTCTTTATGTCATGCGATGACCAGATGAACGATTTGTTCAGTGCTAGGTAAGAGAAACGGTCGATTATGATGGAGGCTCTGTAAAGTTCTAGAGTGGCATTTCTTTGACAAGACGCACGGAGCTTGACGATAAAAAAATGCTCATTAAATGCTGTTCAATACATTACCGAGGTTTTGGACTATCATATGGTGTAATATGCCGGCTGTATCTGCAAAAACTTTGAGTCTATGCATGATAATGCTCGGAAGCACGTAGAGCGAATCGTGATCCAGTATTTAGAAGAGGTCTGCATTAGAGTTACACTCTGGTTAGCAAAAAGTCTCGATTTGAAACCTACAGAGCACATGTGGGACAATTAAAAAATAAAGCTTAGAGCTCGTAATTCAGCCCCTACAACAATAGGAGACCTGAAAACCGCCATGAGGGAAGAATGATAACGAATTCCTCAAGAGACCATCAAAATCTTGATTATTTCTTTAAAATGGTGAACGCAGGCTATCATTCCAGAAAGAAGAGAAAGTACTGAGTATAAATTCGAAGGAAACGTGATCATAAGTTTCATGATTACAAAATAAACTGCATTTGAAATTTAATAAAGAAAAAGCTGACAATTGAGGATTTTGATCTTTCTTCGAAATTGACAATTTTTTTTATGATGTTAATGATTTTATGTGTTTATATTCGTGTAAATATGCTTGTTTAATTAATCAGTTCAGTTTCCAAACAAATTTTTTCTTTAGTTTGTGAGAAAACCGCAATTTTCCGTAAAAATGCAGGTGGGTCGATTTTTTTGATGACCAGTGTACTTATTTACGTATATTAGTGTGAGCATTGCGTCTGAGTATCTTCCACTAGTTTAGCATAATTATAGTCCTTTTCATTTAGGATGATTCCTGTGACACTTCATCGTGTTCCGAATTACGTATTTTATGTTTAAAAAGTCAAAATAATTTTAGTGCATAATATTTTTATTTTATGGCGGCATTATTACCAAAAATATAAAAATGAAACATCTTAAGCTTATAAATCAACAACAGTATTGTTTAGTTTAATATAATGAAAAATAAAATAAAATAACACAAAAATATAATACCTACGCAATTCGTGTACATGAAATGGATCGTTGAAAAATCATAGAGTTGGAAAATCATATAATCGGCGCCCATCTTGTGATCGTTTGTCAATCGAGTCAATCGTCTGTACGAGTACGTCAGCCTTGTATACAAGATGCATTTTTATATTGATACTTTACGTGGTATTCTGTTATTTTTACTAATTGTTATTGTTGACTTTTTGTTGCTGTTGTTTGCTAAAATTCCTTAGTTAATTGTTGGCGAAATGACGAAAAAACTAATTTTGGTACTTTATTCAAATCGATTTCATTTCCATATAGAATATTATCGATTATCGGAAACAATTGATACGATTTCAGTAACCGACATCTCTACACGTGTCAAAAATCGATGTGTCACAGAAATCATCTTAGGTGGAAAGGACTATAGTTTAGTTGGACATTGCCAACCTTAAAGAAGATGTATGAGCGTGTGTCAAGCGAGAACGGTGTTTACTTTTCGTTTGCTTTAAATAGGAAAATGCTGACTCACATAAATATGTTGAACCAAAACACGAATGAAGTTGTTCAACACATTTCTTCAAATTTGGATTTTTTTCATTGGACACCAATGCCCAGAAATCTTGACCTGTGGATGATCTTGCTTTAAGAAATATGTCGCAGCGCAGAGTAATAATTTCGTTTTGTAACATCATGTGCTCCATTTGAAATGTACCTGCAAATTTTCTAGCCAATTCATAGATATCGCTATGGTCAATAGAATCATTGAACGGATAACTGATGAATTGAGCCAAGTTCTCAATTTTTCTGAAATCACCAAAGCGAATTCCGAAATCTGCTACCACATCCCTAATTTTTGTCGTATATTTCTTAGAAATGAAATTGTAGGTAGGATGTTTTTCCATATGATCCTTGATGTTAACAAATTGTTCAAATTTTTTCTTCTCTATGTCAACTATCATAGACGCTGTTTGACATTGAAACGCTGCAATAGAACTCATCATTTCTGTTAATGTTTTATTCTTGCCTTGTAGACTCAGATTTAATGTACTCAGTTTTGATATATTTGCTATTTATTTGCTAACGCATATTTATTTATACAGGGTGTAATCGTTAAGTGTGCACAGGCAATTATTCCGTAACTATAGCCGATATTAAAAATCTTTAAACTGATATCGAAAGCCCTTTACTTAATCAGTAAAATGACAATAATAATAGTAAGCTGACGTTATGTACGTCAGCTTGATTCTTGAAAGAGGAATGGCGTATAACACTAATCGCAAATCATGCAATCATGCGGAAAAGAGCAGCATCCATGTTGCGCCGTGTCCGGCAATCGTCCAGCAGCATCCTATCTCTCTTCGTGGATAGATGGGAAAGCAATGTCTTGAGACATTGGAATAAAATCCATGTCTCAAGCACATTATGATTTAAAATAGTATTGTTGATAATGAATTGTGTAATTTTAATACTAACATAGTTTTTAAGGTAACAAGATACTAACAATTATATGGATATTGCAATTATCTGAATTAAATCAAATAAATAAAATAAATAAATATAACGTCCATTTCCCTTTCTTTCGTAGCATTCTTGAATGCACCTATAAATGAGATTGTGTCATGATCACTGTCGGCGTTCAGTAGGAAGATAGGAAGGAAGATAGAAGATAAAATTAAGTAAAACGTGTATTATATTTTATAGTTAGAAATAATAGCTCAATTTATTCACTAAATCTCATACTAAAATAAAAAAAATTGAAATTCACACTCCACACTCCTCTTGCATTTTAAATGCATCCCTTGAAATACAATAACAAGCAGATATTTTTTTTATCAATTGAAATTAAATATATAAAAACAAAAAGGAAAACTTTCTTCTTCTTTTCGCTTTTACCTCAGTTTATACAGGGTGTCCCAAAACTCAACGTCAAGCCAAAACGGGGCGACAGGATTGATTGTAACCATCATGAGAAAAATCTAAAAAAAAATCTATCCCATGCATTTTGAAAATTATGGGCATTTAAGAAAAACCTAAAAATTTGGTCAACCTGTAACTATTTTTCGGTTATTGTGGTTAATTTTTATTATTTTTGTTCATTTAAACTTTGGAACCGTAACCCTAAATATCATTTCTAGAATCACAGTCAAAAATAATGACACAATTGCCCCAAGTTTCCTTGAATTGAAGACTATTTGTTAAACTATGAATTTAAAATTTTCTAAATTTGTCGACTTTGACGGCCCCTCCTTTAAAAAAAATGTACTAGAGTGCCTTGGCAAGTGCCATTAAAAGTTGGCGCATTTAATCAGGATTGTAAAATAGTACAATACTTGTTAGTTTCATACTAAAAAAAATGAATGAAAAATAAAAACCTCAAGTAACCCGATTTTTGCTAACCCTTTTTATTCAGTTAAAATGTTTTTTATTCGCACAAACTCTTGGTAGGTTCTTAGTTTTACGGTAAAATGATGAGAGAGATGGATAGTGGACATGTTTGCCATGAGTGAGCGAGACAGATAGTGACGCCACTTTTACCAAAGTCAACAAAAGTAAGTAAAATTAAAAAAATAATTAAAAATCTTGACCTAGTTTACTTTAGGTTTATTGAAATAAAAGTCAGATAGGGAAATAACATTATTTATTACAACAAATGTTCAAATTGTTTGCCATCAGCCTCAATACACGCCCTACATCTTCTTAAAAAAGATCTACTTATTTGCCGGGCATATCCTCGAGTGTTGATGTCCTCAGCAGCTTGAGAAATTCGTTCTCGCAGATCGGCTACACTCTCAATGGGCTTTGAATAAATTTTTTCTTTGAGAACGCCCCAATAAAAAAAATCCAGGGGATTTAAATCTGGGGAACGGGCTGGCCACGAGATAGTGCCTGAACGTCCAATCCACCTTCCCGGATATTTCTGGTCAAGGAAATTTTTTACTTGCACTGCGTAATGCGCTGGGCAGCCATCTTGTTGATACCACATGTGGCGAAGATCTGCTAGTGGTACGTCCTCTAACAAAGTTGGTAAATTTTCTCGTAAAAAATGTAGGTAATTCGTGCCATTCAAGTTCTCAGGCAGCTCAAAAGGCCCAACAATTTTGCCGTTTAAAATTCCGGTCCACAGGTTTACTTTAAAGCGATACTGGGATCTGTCTTCTCGCATTAAATGTGGATTCTCCACATGCCACTCGTGAAAATTGTGTAAGTTTATGTAGCCATCTTTTTTAAATGTACATTCATCTGACCAGAGAATTTTTTGGATGAATTGGGGATTTTCATTATGCCTCTGTAGCATTGTTCTACAAAATGAAATCCTTTCAGGATAATCTCGAGGGAGAAGACTTTGAACTCGTTGTACGTGAAACGGATGCATTTCGGCTCTTTGTAAAATACGATGTGCTGTGCTTTTGGGTATTCCCGTTCTTTCTTCAATTCCACGAACTGAAATACTTCGGTCATCTGCGACCTCTTGCAACACTTCTTCCTCGTAAGGAATGCGAGGTCTACCTCCAGCCCGCATTTGATTCGGGAAATGGCCGCTCTCCGTGAGTGAACGGTGCACATTAACAAACACGCGGTGATCCGGATAGCGCTCTAAATTTGGATATCTTTCACGATAAAGTCTAGCGGCGGCACTTGCGTTGCATCTGCATTCCCCATAAATGAGGTGCATGTTTGCATATTCTTGTGAAGTATAGCGAGTAGGCATCGTAGATAACAAGGGTATTATGCTAATACCAAAGTCCAATTCCAAAAGAAAGAAGCCAAAGTTGCCGGTATGTAATCAACAAGTCCAATTCACAATAATCCAAGTCCAAAAAGAGAAGCCAAAGTTGTCAGTACTAAATCAACACAAGCGAATACGGAAAGGTGCGCAGTAGACGAATGAGCGAAACGTACTAACTGATGTCAAACTGGTAGCGTAGCCATTTGCTTGGTATGGCGTCTGTATCTATTTCATTCGCACTCGTTTAAACGACGCATCTTCGTCTCACTGCGTGGCGTCACTATCTGTCTCGCTCACTCATGGCAAACATGTCCACTGTCTATCTCTCTCATCATTTTGCCGTAAAATTAAGAACCTACCTAGAGTTTTTGCGAATAAAAAACATTTTAATTGAGTAAAATGGGTTAGCAAAAATCGGGTTACTTGAGGTTTTTATTTTTTTATTCATTTTTTTTTGTATGAAACTAACAAATATTGTACTATTTTACAATCCTGATTAAATGCGCCAACTTTTAATGGCACTTGCCAAGGCACTCTAGTACATTTTTTTTAAAGGAGGGGCCGTCAAAGTCGACAAATTTAGAAAATTTTAAATTCATAGTTTAACAAATAGTCTTCAATTCAAGGAAACTTGGGGCAATTGTGTCATTATTTTTTACTGTAATTCTAGAAATGTTATTTAGGGTTACGGTTCCAAGGTTTAAATGAACAAAAATAATAAAAATTAACCACAATAACCGAAAAATAGTTACAGGTTGACCAAATTTTTAGGTTTTTCTTAAATGCCCATAATTTTCAAAATGCATGGGATAGATTTTTTTTTAGATTTTTCTCATGATGGTTACAATCAATCCTGTCGCCCCGTTTTGGCTTGACGTTGAGTTTTGGGACACCCTGTATATGTATGTATTCTAAGGTATTAGTGCAACCTCGCGCGGATGTATGAAGCTTTCTCTCTGTACTTATCTACTCATGTGGTTATACTATATCCGTACTAGATTTCCGCCCGCGTTTTCAAAGAAAAACCCGCATTCCGGTATAAAATTTAGCCTATGTCTTATTCTGGGTCTTCAGGTACATACCAAATTTCATTGTTATCGGTTCAGTAGTAATGCATGATCATTCATGTGTAACAAATCCATTCATCCTCACTTTAGCATTTACTAGCTGTGCTTCGCGGTTTCACCCGTATTGCTCCGCTCCTATTGGTCTTAGCGAGATGATATATAGCCTATAGCCTTCCTCTAATAAATAAATGGGCTATCTAACACCGAAAGAAATTTTCAAATCGGACCAGTAGTTCCCGAGATTAGCGCGTTCAAACAAACAAATTGTTCAGCTTTATAATATTAGTGTAGATAATATTAGTAGGATAAATTTCCAGATGAAATATGGAAGCCGCGTATGAATCAATCATGGATAGATCGCTTCAAGCGTCCCTTTCACCCGGCTTGGCTCGACTGGTGTGACCCCTACCATTGTAATGATTATCACAGAATCGTGTGTGGCTTGAATAGAAAGAGTAATCGATTCAAATGGTTTCAAAGTGGCTGTCATTTGGTTTTGAGTAACTTGTGCGCGCATTATAGAGGCAGTTTGAGTAAGTGTTTTGTAAGAAATAATTCTCTGGAAGGCTTTCATATTATTAGAAAACAAACTCTCAACATTTGTGCTATTGTGTGGAAGTGCGAGTAATTTTCTCACGAATTCGCATAGCAGGGGAAACATTGGAGTCTGGTCTCTTTTTTAATGGACGAAACGTGCTTCCAGAATTCTTGGGGTGTAGGTGTAGGATCCAATTTTTTTCTTGGAAATTAAATGTCATGTTTCTTAATAATCTCCACTCTCTGTCCAATTCGGTCATGTTTTCTGGGCAAAGGCCTAAAAATAAATAAAAAAATATTCCAGAGTGGACAACATTAATAATTAGTAATTACATAATTATGTTTAACTTGCCTGGAAACTAAATGAGCAATAGTAGTGACTGCTTGGTTTTCAATGATATGTTTAGGATTAAAAAATTTAAGACATTTTAATCTTTGTTTTTCTTAAAACAAAAACGCTGCTTTATTTTACACTTTCTGTATAAAAAATAATACATTTCTCTTTAAACTGTACTATTTTCTTTTGAGTCATTTTAGCCACAAAGTCTTGTTTCAATAACAGGGAAATTTTTGAAAAAAAATTGCCACCAAGGTATATTTCTTCTATTGGTACATGGTTGTGTTTGTTTTCATATTCTAAATTCAATATTTTGTTCTTTAAGTCCAAGTTAGAGCTAGCGCGCACGAGCAACTTTGTATCCGCAACTATTTTGTCTCTCCCATCAATTTGTATGGGGAGTTGCGTCGCTACGTGCGCGCACTTTCATATTAGCCCATAGGTGGGAGAGACAAAATAGTTGCGGAGACAAAGTTGCTCGAGCGCGCTAGCTCTTAAGATCCTTGCTTCTGTTTTTTTCATCTTCAGTCAGCTGCAGTAATTCTGGTTAAATAAAAAATTCAAAGACACTACTTATACACAAGAACGGTAAAAGTTATACCGTTCTTGTGTTTAAGTAGTGTAATGAACACTGTTTAAACAGTGTCTAACACTAATCAGGGGTTAAACACGGTTTTGTAATAGACAATTTTTTAAACACGTGTTCAACATGCGCTTAACTTTTTTGTAATAACAGTGCAAGAGTTTAATTTATTGTTTGTTTATATTTACGACTGGCCGGTTGGCTTGGTTGGTAGTGACCCTGCCTTCCAAGCAAGAGTTCGTGGGTTCGATCCCCACCCGGGGCAAATATTTGTGTGATGAACATAGATGTTTGCTCTGTGTCTGGGTGTTAATTATCTATATAAGTATTTATTTAAAATTATGTATGTTTATCAGCCATCTGGTTTCTATAACACAAGTGAAAGCTTAGTATGGGATCAGATCGTGCCGTGTGTGAAAATTGTCCTGAAATATTTATTTATTTAACTCGTTTTTAGAATATGACATAGTCGAAAATAAATACTGTTCCCTATACGTTATGTTTCTACGTATGGGCTGTCCGTCTGAATGCACCCTTAAACTGGAGCCCGTGTGTGGCGTGAGCCTTATTGATAGCCACGTGGTGCTGTTTCGAAATCGATGCAATTTTAAGAAGAGGAACTGTGAAGGAAGCATTTTGGAAGGTATTTTTTTTTATTTATAGGCTCCGCTTCATTCACAACTTTATTTTTACGGTTACGGCCCGCTCTGTCTAAAACAGAATAAATTATATACTTAAACCTTCCTCTTGAATCAATCTATCTATTAAAAAAACCGCATCAAAATCCGTTGCATAGTTTTAAAGATTTAAGCATACATAGGGACAGAGAAAGCGACTTTGTTTTATACTATGTGGTAAAGACATTTATTTCTTAAAATATTACTTTTACACTTACAGAGAATTATTATTTTATTACAATCATGTAACTCGCTAAGCGTTATACGCTTACGGCTAACAAAAGAATCATACAAAAATAAAAAATGTGTGCGTGTACTAGTGCAATGTATAAATAAATAAATAATGTATGTATTTTTCTTTCTAGAATACGAAGAAGTTGACATGGAAATGTGTATGAATCTGATTTAAATTAAATGAGAATAAAACTATTATTGTGTTTTATTTTCCTCTCACTGCTTACTTAGGTACAATTTTGACTGAATTTCTAGACATAAAGCAAACATAAGGTAATAAACAGTAATAACAACAATTTACTGTTTTGCTAGAACCCCTGTGCAGGTGAAGGTCTCGTCTGAAAAAATTCTTACTTACTAGAGTGGCGCAGGGACCCAAAGTGAGTCTTGGCCTCCGACAATAAGAGCCTTTTGCTTGTTTTATATGTGTTGTGTGCTTTTGTATTTGTATTTACTTATTTTTTAAAATTTATGGAATTTTCATTCATTCATTCATTGAAATATAAAAAAATCGTGATTTTCTTTTAATTCACTGCATTATACTTTTCATTAAAGTCGGTTTAAAAATATGCAATCGCTAAAAAAGTAGTGTAGTAAGTCATTATCTTTTGTTTTTAAATGCGCTGTTGGTTTTAATTTAACACTTGTTGCAAGATATTATCAATAGCGACCATGAGTAGTAGAAATAACGAACATGAAGTATGAAATAATTTGTATATTATTTGTGGGTATGTATAAATTATTTTATTAATAAAAAAAATACAACGACTGACTGACTGACTCGTACAGCACCACAGTATTGCAATGCATTTAAATGGAAAGGATCCATTTAAATGCATTTAATGCATTTATGCATTTAAATCCATTTAAATGGAATGGATTTAGGAAATATATTGTAATACTAGCGGTCCGCCCCGGCTTCGCCCGTGGTACATATTTACGTTTTCTCTACATAAGAACCATCCTCGCACTTCAAGGAATATAATAAAAAAAGAATTATCAAAATCGGTTCAGCCGTTCTCGAGTTATGCGCTTACCAACACATTTTGCGATTTATTTTTATATATAAGAAGATAACCTAACTACTACTAATCTTTTAAACTATTAAAATTGCTCCATGTTTTTAATAGTGTAAGGTTACATATTTATTTAAATGTACTTAAATTTTCGTATTCACATGTATTTTATTTAGTAATAGCTGTGCTCCGCGGTTTTACACGCAGTGCTCCGCTCCTGTTGTTCTTAGCGTGATGATATAGCCTATAGACTTCTTCGATAAAAGGGCTATCTAACACCGAAATAATTTTTCAAATCGGACCAGTAGTTCCCGAGATTAGCGCGTTCAAATAAACAAACAAATAAACTCTTCAGCTTTATAATATTATTATAGATTATAGATTTAAATGTTAAATATTACACAGGCTGTTTCATACAAAGATGTTCAAACAAAGCATCACAAACAACGCCGCTACACGAACGCATCGAAAAACTGAAACAACAACTAAAAGACGAGATAAAACATAAAATATTCGAAAACGTATCACCCGAAGATAAACATGCGTTTTCCGACGAAAACTACGATTTGATTCAAGACGAAAACGTCAAAATCACACCCATCGTACGTGCGAAACAGAAACGTCAAAAAACTTTTACAGCTGTCAGTGTCAACGTGACAAGCGCGGGAACGCCGATGTTCACAAATCAGAGTCAACTGCGTTCGAGAATAAAAAAGAAAAAGAAGCCAAAAGCTAAAAAGCCGTTGGATATATTTTATAGGCGGTACAACGAAGAGATTTTGAACACTGAAATACAGTGGACTCATTGCCAGTATATGATTACGCCTTTTCTGACAGGAGTTCAGACTGACGTGGCGAAGATGAAGAAGCTGTTGAATCCGAAGGACCCGACTGTTGTGCGGTAAGTATATGTAATGCAAGTATAAATGTATAGATTGTTTTACTATATAGTCCATACTAATATTATAAATGCGAAAGTAACTCTGTCTGTCTGTCTGTTACTCAATCACGCCTTAACTACCGAACCAATTTGCATGAAATTTGGTATAGAGATATTTTGATACCCGAGAAAGGACATAGGATAGGTTTTATCCCGGAAATCTTACGGGAACGGGTTTTTCTTTGAAAACGCGGGCGAAGCCGCGGGCGGAAAGCTAGTATAGATATAAATTCGAGTTACTTTACAAGATAACTACTACTTTATAAGAACCTTAAATTTATATGATTCTGAACCTTGCCAAATTAAAAAAAAAACCAAAAGCTAGGCTGATCTAAAGAACTAGATTTTAAAATAAAAACGGTCTAGTAAATTTTATAGCAGAATTTTACATTATTAGACTAGAGTAGATAATTTTTGAAACAAAAAAAAATCGCAGTCGGATGAAACCCATTAGAAAAGGAGGAGAATATGATGAAAATAAAAGGAAAAATAAATTACGGTCAATCCGAGTTCGGGAAGAGGGAGGGGGGAGCTTTTAAGAGAAAAAAATGGTCTCTCTCGATTTCCGACAAAACTACAAGTCCTACGGAAAAAAGTTCAATGGCAAAGTTGTAGATAATTAAAAGTTCTACAACTTTTGTATTTACAATTTTTTTCACATAACCTCAAAATTTAGGAGAAAAATTCAAAAAACCAAGTTTTTGGTTTTTTATTATTTTATCAATATTTGTTATTTTATCAAGCACACTTCTCGAACTCTATATCTTCTCTTGTATCGGTTTTCCGGTAATATTTCAAAAGAAAAAAAATTATCTGTTCTAAGTATAATATTTTACAGCATATTCAAAAGCAAAATCATGTCGATAAAAACATTTCAGGTAGTTTGAGAAGTGTGCCTGATTTAGTAAAAGCTCATTTTCACACTGTTTGTGTGCATTTCCTGAGAACATTTACTATGGTGGTGTTTATTTTTTTTACACCATATGAAAGTAGAGATTTCAATGAATAAAAGGCTCCCCAAGTTTTTGAAAATAGCTGATATTTTGACGGGTGACTTTTCGATTGAAAATTAGGTTGTTTTTTTGGTATTAAGTCAAAATAAGGCGAAAAAATAAATATTTTCAATCAAATAAATTACCTACAGTATATTTGAGACATAATAAAGTAAGTTTCCACCAAATTTCGTAGAAAAAAAATTAATTTTGAAGTAGATAAAAATAAAAAACCAAAAACTTGGTTTTTTGAATTTTTCATCTAAATTTTGAGGTTATGTGAAAAAATTGTAAATACAAAAGTTGTAGAACTTTTAATTACCTACAACTTTGCCATTGAATTTTTTTCCGTAGGACTTTTAGTTTTGTCGGAAATCGAGAGAGACCATTTTTTTCTCTTAAAAGCTCCCCCCTCCCTCTTCCCGAACTCGGATTGACTGTAATTTATTTTTCCTTTTATTTTCATCATATTCCCCTCCTTTTCTAATGGGTTTCATCCGACTGCGATTTTTTTTTATCTTTTTATTATTTTTAAAGGCTTCTACCCCAGTCTATATACATAAAATCAAATCTTTCCTCTACAAACATAGTAATCCCTTATCCCATCAAAAACATCCTGTAAAAAACCCAAGTCTCGCAGCTCAGTCTTTCTACCGTCAAAAGTTGTGAGATCCATGTAATACCAAGTCGGTTAATCTATTTAGTGTCTACTTGAAGGACCTTCTGTCTTAAGTTATTACATAAGTTATTATCATGCCAATATTAAAAATATTTAACGTTTTAAACAAATAGATCTCAATCAATTCTCAAGATCAATTTAGTTTTCCCATGATTAAGACACTAAACTCTATATGTATTCCAAATATGAAGCTTCTAAGTCTGCTAGAAGTGCCTTGGACTTTTGATGATCGGTGAGTCAGTGAATGACAAAATTTAGAAACTTTAACAAGTTGTCATTCTTAAACTACTGGTTCAAATTGACTGAAATTTTAAATATTCCGTGTTTATACAATGCCGGATTAGTTACTGAAGATTCAGGTTTCTTGCTTTATCCACAACCGAATTATAGGGGGTCGAAAAAGGCCCGAATTGCTTCGAGAAAAGAATGGTACGGCCGTGCCGCTTTTTTTTTGCTCGACTTGGCGGGGGCACTGCCGTGCCCCCAGATAATAACGTAGATTACAAATATGTAATTAATGTCACTTTTGACACTTAGATTTTTAACATTTCATTTTACCTGACGTGATGTTACCAGTTTTTATTATGATATATACATACTTTTTGATTTGATTTTTTTAATATCTATTATAGTACTAGCGGTCCGCCCCGGCTTCGCCCGTGGTACATGTTTACGTTTTCTCTACATAAGAACCATCCTCGTACTTCAAGGAATATAATAAAAAAAGAATTATCGAAATCGGTTCAGCCGTTCTTGAGTTATGCGCTTACCAACACATTTTGCGATTCATTTTTATATATAAAGATGTGATTACTGTGAACCGATTATATATTTCTTAATTTGTATTTTCCGTGTGGCGGTAAATTAAGTTTTTTGTTAAAAATAACAATTCTCCTTTCAGATTACTACAGCTGCTCAGTATAGATGCAACGGCGCTAAACAAAGAGGATATATATTCGATTCTGTACCAAATAAGCAATTTGAACATTCGACTGTTTCAGTGGGATGTGCCGTCTATAAAACATTTGCTAAATGTCGTAATAAGAGGTGAGTATTATTTTTCTAGTAAAATAATTTGTTATGAGTAAGAAGTTAGTAATCTATACTAATATTATAAAGCTGATGTTTGTTTGTTTGTTTGCTTGAACGCGCTAATCTCGGGAACTACTGGTCCGATTTGAAAAATTCTTTCGGTGTTAGATAGCCCATTTATCGAAGATGGCTATATATCATCGCGCTAAGAACAACAGGGAGCGGAGCAATGCGGGTGAAACCGCGGGGAACAGCTAGTACGTAATATGTATATTGTTTAATTTTATGCGAGTATGCGTTTAAAGCGATTAGATATATCATTGTATATAATAAAATTAACTGCGTTAAAAACAACCGACTTCAAAAACGGAAAAGTAAAAAATAAAAAAGATTTGATATTATTAATTACTACATATTATTTAGATGTGCTATTTATTAAAAAGGTTTGATGTCGGTGCACGGGCTTAATACTAAGTGTTAAGTGCTTGACAACCGACTTGCTTGTGGGTAAACTTGTGTTTGAATGGACAAGTTTACGCACAAAGTGTCCCATGAAAGATGACATATCTCTCCGAGATCATTTAACAAACAGTTTTACAGTTATTGACGTGACAACGTCTTATAATTCGATATAGCCGGCTGCACGCACGAAAAAACATGACTCATGCGGCGTTACCTCGCTCTGAGGCGTTCCATGTAAGGCATGAAGTGCAAGCGAGAGCGCGGAACGAGCGACAAAGAAACACAATCGGACGTTGTCACGTTCAACTATCGTCAGTAAACCGACTTTACAGACAACCAATTTTTTCTTTTTTTTTACAAAATTCTAAGACAACATTTATTCCAGATAAAGTGCACAACTTTCGCACATTGAAGCACAGTTTATCAGCTCTATTCTCTGACTGGAAGCTAGACGTCAGCAACGCCACAAGCTTGCTCAAACAGACTCGAATATTCCGCCCGCCATGCGTCAGAGTCTCCGATTCGGATGGTAAGTATTTATATTTTATAGTATTTTTGTGCTTAATTAGAGTGTTATTGACTGACCGGTTGGCTTAGTTGGTAGTGGCCCTGCCTTCCAAGCCAGAGGTCGTGGGTTCGATTCCCACCCGGGGCAAATATTTGTGTGATGAACATAGATGTTTGCTCTGTGTCTGGGTGTTAATTATCTATATAAGTATTTATTTAAAATTATTATATGTATAGATTATATATGTATGTTTATCAGCCATCTGGTTTCCATAACACAAGCGAAAGCTTAGTATGAGATCAGATCGTGCCGTGTGTGAAAATTGTCCTGAAATATTTATTATTATACGTTTAGAAATTAACTGTCTTACCACAAAAACCTTTAGACAGTGCTTAACTTTAAGCGCGGGTTCTCTTTAATCTGGTTTTGTCGTATTTCACATAGACAACTATTAAAGTGACAGATCCCTGGTTTAAAGTTAGATTGTGTTTAAATTGGTTTGTGGTAATACCAATAATGGTCTTACTACACTTTAGTTGTCTATGTGAAATACGACAAAACCAGATTAAAGAGAACCCGCGGTTAAAGTTAAACCCTGTCTAAAGTTTTTTGTGGTAAGGCAGTACGCCCGTGGTACATATTTACGTTTTTTCTACATAAGAACCATCCTCGTACTTCAAGGAATATAATAAAAAAGAATTATCGAAATCGGTTCACGCGTGACGCAGTGACCAAGGAAAACAAGTTTCATTTTTATTTATCATATTTTTTATATGTGATGAGTTACCCTGCTCGCAGCAAAGCGAAACGTCGGGATAATAATATAATGAATAAATCGCGTTTAAAATCCGTTAAAATGTTTAATTTCTAAATATTATATAATACTCACGTGAAATCAAACACTAGAAAATACTATTATTCTATATCTCAAAGTTTTACCTGTAAATAATCTTATATATAAAAATGAATCGCAAAATGTGTTGGTAAGCGCATAACTCGAGAACGGCTGAACCGATTTCGATAATTCTTTTTTTATTATATTCCTTGAAGTACGAGGATGGTTCTTATGTAGAGAAAACGTAAATATTATGTACCACGGGCGAAGCCGGGGCGGACCGCTAGTACTCTCATATAAATAAATTTAATTTCTTTTTAACAAGATTTATAAATAGTATTAAATACTAGCTTTCCTCCCGCGGCCTCGCTCGCGCAGTCAAAGAAAAACCCGCATAGTTCCCGTTCCCGTGGGATTTTCGGGATAAAACCTATCCTATGTGTTAATCCAATTTACCCTCTTTATGTGTGCTTAATTTCATTGTAATCGGTTCAGTAGTATCCGCGTGAAAGAGTAACAAACATACGCATCCATCCTCACAAACTTTCACATTTATAATACTAGATTTCCGCCCGCGGCTTCGCCCGCGTTTTCAAAGGAAAACCCGCATTGTTCCCGTTCCCGTGGGATTTCCGGGATAAAACCTATCCTATGTGTTAATCCAAGTTACCCTCTATATGTGTGCTAAATTTCATTGTAATCGGTTCAGTAGTTTTTACGTGAAAGAGTAACAAACATCCATACAAACTTTCGCCTTTATAATAATATTAAGATAAGATTAAGATTAGTAGGATATTAAATCCATAAAAATTTATATCAACATTTTTTACAGGTTCTACAAAGTGGAAAAAAATATCCATATACCCTAAAAAAACTCAAGCGACCACCAAATGTGAAGATGACGATGATTCCCGGCACCGAAATTAAAATATTTATAAATAAATAAACTATAATATGTTCATAAATCTTTTATTTTTCATCCTCAAAAAGTTCCTTTTATCTTTACAATCGAATGTTTTTCAATATAAAAATGTATGTATAAAAATCAATACTTACTGTATACAAATAAAATTGTAGGAAAGTCAATGTAAATCTACAAACGATATCTAAGCCAAAAACACAGTTTTTTTGAATTTTTGTCTGTTTGTCTGTATGTATTTCCGGGCTAAACTCAAAAAGTACTGCATGGATTTACTTCAAATTTTGCATGTATGTACTAACAGGTTGGGTCAACATAATGATTAGAGGCTATGTACAGGGTGTAATCGTTAAGTGTGCACACGCGATTATTCCGTAACCATAACAGATATCAAAAAACTTTGAACTGATATCGAAAGGACAATACCTAATGAATAAAATGACAATGAATGAATGAATGAAAGAATGAATGAAAATGTTAACTTTTTAAAAATAAAACGAGAAATATCCTAAAATGTTACATGAAACGATAACACCCGGTATATTAACACTCTAAGACCAATAGGAGCAAAGCAATGCGGGTAAAACCGCAGGACACAGCTAGTAAGTAAATGAGGTAAGTTTTATAGTATACTAGCGGTCCGCCCCGGCTTCGCCCGTGGTACATATGAAAAATAGATGTTGGCCGATTCTCAGACTTACCCGATATGCACAGAAAATTTCATGAGAATCGGT
The DNA here is from genome assembly GCF_061535455.1 of Colias philodice. Lineage (NCBI taxonomy): Eukaryota > Metazoa > Arthropoda > Insecta > Lepidoptera > Pieridae > Colias > Colias philodice. Next base: position 3,725,442 of record NC_143116.1, read on the forward strand.
CCACCCGTTTCGGAGGAGTATGCAGACTAACATTGTGACACGAGAATTTTATATATAAGATTAATTAAGCTCAATATATTCAGAATTATATATTTTAAGAAAGATGTTGTTATTATGTTATTTATACTAACAAATTAGATAAATAGTTAATTTTATTTCATATTAAAACATTTATTTATTCAATTAGACTTCTAGAAGCACTTTTGAATCGTCATTACATATTTTTAACATTATTTTTTTTTTTTTAATATCTATTATATAATGAGCACCACTTACCTTATCTGCATCAGGAAGGGTTGCAGGCCTACGATACAAGCTGTCTTAGTGTAAGGCGTAAGCCTGCAGGTCATATTATCTTTTAATCATCAGGTCCTATTATAATATTGTTGTATTTTTTATGTTTAATTAATTTAAGATAATGATTTCTATGTATTTAATTTTATATTTATGGTGAATAAATGATTATGATTATGAACATTTACCATCGATTCCGAAGCAGTATCTATGGAGAAGAACTGGCAAGAAACTCCAATAATTCGATTTGGCTAAATGTTAATCATACGTTCACAAGTTAACTTCACATTTTTATAATAGAGGCAGATGTACTCAGTTTTTTTTTTAGTTTATGGTTAGTTACGTATAAAAGTGTATAATCTTTTGTTAGTTAGGTATACTTGACTAATGGCCGATTTTTCAATGCTTGGATAAAACTTATTCGTCGAATTCATATTAATATTATAAATGCGAAAGTAACTCTGTCTGTCTGTCTGTTACTCAATCACGCCCTAACTACTGAACCAATTTGCATGAAATTTGATATAGAGATATTTTGATACCCGAGAAAGGACATAGGCTACTTTTTATCCCGGGACATAGGATAGGTTTTATCCCGGAAATCCCCCGGGAACGGGAACTATGCGGGTTTTTCTTCGACTGCGCGGGCGAAGCCGCGGGTGGAAAGCTAGTAATGTATAAAACTACCATTTTAAAAACGTATTCTAATTGCCCGTATTTGACAGTTTACATGACATTTGCACGCCTCATAAGCGAAGCGTTGAGGTGGGTACTACTGTCACTTCGCGCAAAACATCTGATTTTTCAAACTTAAAATGTCTTTATGTATCATACATTGCACTTGTAAGATAATACATACACACACATATTAAGAAAAAACACTATTTTTAACATTCATGATATTTTTGATGTCATTTTTGTTATTTAAACTAGTTAAAAAACAGTTTAAAAAAGTTCTGTCTTGGACGTCCGTGTGTCTGTATGTGCGGAGGATTTTCTTGTTAACACGATAGCGACCGAAATACTTTACTAATCGAGTCTTTTTTTTTTCTCTTACGCTTGAGTATGCTCAGGAATAGAACCCTTTCATTTTTCAGGGTCTGATTCGATGTGGTTTAATTGTTATTAAATAAACAAAAATTAATAAATTAATAAATAATTATTAAAAAAAATTATGAGGCGTGCACTTTTGGATTTTCCAAACTATTTAATATTATCGTGTAGTAATACTTTATTGGACGGATAAGTTTTATCCAAGCATTGAAAAATCAGCCCTACCACTATTTTGTTATTCTTACTGACAATACTTTCAGAAATTACATGCTTTTTGATTCATCGTTTAAAATATGTTAAAAATTTTATAATTTTACTCACCTAAAATCGAACAAAAAGTATAGAGTAGGTTAACTTCAATAATACAAATAAAAAACAAATTTCATAATAAATTTATATTTTCTTTACACACGTCGTTTAGCAGAAAACGCATCAAAAGTACCATGTATGCCGCCATCTTGTTTTGCAAAATCGATATATTTTTTTTCTCGAAACGCAAATTTGCGCGGGAATTCCTTGTAGTTCATTATATTGTCCAAAGATAATGGCTTTAATCCTCTATTTGTGTAAATATATTGGTTTATTGGATTTAAATTATCTACTTTTAATGGTATTTTGATGATTAAGTCTGTTGATTCAATTATGGTAAAAAATAAAATATTATACAGTACAGAAATCAGAATTCTAGTGAGCATAAGCGACATTTTGTTTCTGTTAGCGTATTTTATTGCTGCAAAAGTTATTGCATTGTAATATTTATTTATACTACTACGATATCATGAATTCGTCTACACATAATACTTTTTTAGAAAAAAGACACCTTGTACAATGAATACTTACTAATATTATTAATATATTAATCTGTTTGTCTGTTTACATGCTACTATTAAATAAGAGATCCCCTAAGGATGCTTTTCCATCAATAATGTGCGAGGATATGTAGTTAGGAATGTGTTTAAAATAACCAATCATATGGCTTCATTTAGTTTGAAGTTTGAAGCATTTAGCGTTTGAAGCGATACTATTGGTTCTTTACAAACACATAAAATCGCTACGAATGTGTTTGATTTGTATAAATATTTTAAGTTTGGGTATGTTTGTGTATGTGTGCGAGTGCATGATTAAAATCTGTTAGGTACGTTTGATAATATTTTAATTACATTGATTTAAAAACGATTGCGAGGACTGTTAAATATGTCAGGAGTAGAACATTTTTCATTGTATATCGAAGGTAGGCGATTAAAGAGAGAGTATAGATACTATGTATGTATATTTTTAGAAGTATAATAAACGTAAGTAATCCACTTCAATAGTATTTAATTTTTATAAATCTTTATCAAGAATCACTCTATAAAAAAAACTGCTTCAAAATCCGTGCGTAGTTTTAAAGATGTAAGCTTACATAGGGATATAGGGACAGAGAAAGCGACTTTTTTATACTATGTAGTGATAATACACACCGTGTAGGCATACTTTAAGAAATAGTTCGCTATTGTATTTTTATAGTGTCTGTTTCATACAATAAGAAGTAGATACATACATTTTATAGAACAATTAGCAGCACTCCGCGGTTTCACCCGCGTGGTTCCGCTTCTGTTTGTCTTACCGTGATGATATATTATAGCCTATAGCGTAGTATATTATTATTAGTCTGTGCCTATAGCCTTCCTCGATAAATGGGCTATCCAACACCGAAAGAATTTTTCAAATCGGACCAGTAGTTCTTGAGATTAGCGCGTTCAAACAAACAAACAAATTCATCAGTTTTATAATATTAGTATAGATTACTATCATATTTATATCATAATATGTTAATCTTCTATTTTTTAAAACTTCGTTTATAAACAGGACAATAAAAAACAAAGTATTATAACCTAATCTTTTTATTTATCCTTGCTGGTGGGTTGCCAATATATTTAACGTTTTCTCTCTCTCTATCCCTTTCTGGCAAGGGCTCATTGAAATCATACCTTTCGGCTATAGTAGGTAAGCTAGCGTAATAATTAGGAGTTACAATTTTATATGTTTGTCTTGTTGGTACTCCTGTACCTTTTAATCTTTCATCGGATACTATTCTTGTGTCATCATCGTCATACCATAGTTTTTCTGTCCTTGCTTTGATTTCTTGTGAACCAACTGTGACGTCATCTACATAGTCGTTCGATTCCGTTTGTGTTTTATAATCTGGGGATATTTTTAATCTGTTTCGTATTTTGTATCTATTATGTGCTGTAGTTTCTTTGCTAGCGTATATGTTCCTTTCTTTAGGAGGTGCCACGTAATCATAACTGTCCTCTTTCATTGTAATCTTTTTAAACGGTAAATCGTCTTGTTGATTATTTGTATGTTCTGTTTCGAAATCGTATATATTATCATAGTAAACCTTAGTTTTATTGTGTAGTAATTCATATTTGATGTTTATTTTTGGAGATTTAGTATCAGCTTCGTATAGCATTGCTTCTCCGTACATTGGTTCCCTTTTATTGTTCTTAGCTTCAATATTGACTTCTGTTCTTTCATGGCTTTCATCGTTTTGGGGCATTGCATCCTCATAATCATAATTATTGTCATCTATTACTGGTGAAGTTGTCGTAGTCCTTATAGTACTTTTGATATTAACATTATGTTTGTAAATTTTCTTTTTAGGTCGCATTTGTATATGTCCTTCTGTATATTCCTTTATATTCTTTGTATTTACTATTTCTGTATTTTGCGCATTTTCTCGAACGACCTGACCCTTATATTTATTTTTAAATTCACTTTCCAATCTCTGTTTGACTCTTTCAACTAATTCTTCAAAATCAATTTTAGTGCCGTCTTCTTTTAAATTTAGACTGGATTTAGGTTCTCTCTGTCTTGCAATAGGTTTCTTGATATATTTATCTCTGTCTTCTATATTATATTTACTATTATCTATCCTTTCTTTTCTTGCAATAACTTGTTTAAAGTTTTTGAAAGTTGAGTCATGTGGTATCTGGAGTAATTGGTTTATTAGTTTTTCTGAGCCTAGTTTTTCAGCTATTCTTTTAAAATCTGCTACATTGGCGGCGAATAGAACGTAGCAATTTATGTATGTGACACTACAACATAATATACCTGAAATGAATGAGTTCAAAAAGTTATTATGTAACTATTTAAATATTAAAACAGCAAAATTGTACCCTACTAATATTATAAATGCGAAAGTTTGTGAGGATGGATGTATGTGTATGTATGTTTGTTTGTTACTTTCACGCAAATACTACTGAACCGATTACAACAATTTAGCACAAATATAGAGGGTAACTTGGATTAACACATAGGATAGGTTCAGGCAAAAATGCAGGCGAAGCCGCGGGCGGAAAGTACTCACTTAGACCTCATTCACACGAGAGCTTTTTTAACGTCCGTTAAAAAAGCGTCCAAATAGAACAAATGCATTCCCAAGTATATGTTCACACGTCAGCGCTTTTAAAGCGCGACGCTTTTTTATCGCGCAGTGTTCTATTTTCAACGCTCGGCGTTGGGCGTTAAATAAAATAGACCATAGGAAACTTCTTACTATTATTCAGACGAGCGCTAAAAAAGCGCCGGCGCTGCGTTCAGTATGCCGCACGCTCGCTCAGCGGTAGCACGTGTTTGTTGTGCTTATAATCATCAGAAAATCGATACGATGTCGTGGATTGTTGATCCCGAACTATTAATTATAGATGTGGAGTCTCGTCCGTTCCTGTATTCAAAATCTTTATAGACATTTGAAAATAATTAAAAAAATTCCGGGGTATTGCCTTAACTCTTCGTACAGTGTCACAAACTGCCCTTTTAAGTATCTCTGTTCATTCAGAGGATGTACCCAGAATGCCTTTTGTTTCCTTTTTCGTCTTTTAATAACACAAATCGCTAGTGCCAATCTCTCTTTCTTTCAAATATACCTAACATATAAAAATTAAAACAGTAGGTTTTTTTATCATATTCCTTTAAGTAACATGTTTATCGATGACGAGTTTGAACAAATACCTAAGTAGGTACCTACAAGTAGTTTATTAAGAACAAACTTTCCGAAGAATTCTAAGCAAATATAATAATATAAATATCATAAAGATATTACGCAACTGACATTACGTAATTATTTTAGCAGAAACCATTTCCACGTCTTACTGAAGCCAGAGACGAGACATGAGTGATTTTAAAGCGTTAGTATGAACAACCACAGAGAGAACGTTTAAAAAGCGCCAACGCCGGGTTTTAACGCAACGCTTTTTTAACTCTCGTGCGAATGAGGTCTTAGGTTATAATATGAGTATACAAGTGTAAGTCATTTTTAGTTTTTCTGGGATATCTTTAATCAAAGATCATTATTATAAATATTAATATAATAATATATTAATATTTATTAGGATAATATTTTAGTACTTAATTACTTAGTAAGATTGAAAATTGACCGTCTGCTTGGTACAGTGGTTGACGCGTGGGCGTAGAACCGAGGGTTCCTGGGTTCGATTCCCGGTGGAGACGAAGAAGAAAAAAATGTCTCGGTCTGGCAGGGCACAGAAGGCTGATCACCTACTTGTCCCTAAAGAAAACCGATCAGTGAAACAGATGTATAATGCATCTGCCCCTTACCCCATTAGGGGACATGAGACTTCACTTAAGATTGCAAATTAAATTAATATATAAACGCTTAATATAAAATACGAGTAACACTCACAGATTTGTAATATGTACGATAAAAAATCCATTTTTGTTACGACTATAAAATCATTGTTTTGAAATCATAAAGATGTTGATATTGCAGTTTTAAAGTGTTTACATATGATATTGTTTTGTATACCTTTAAATTTTAATACATTTTCTACGTGCTTTTTTTGAAATAAGGTTCTTTCATTTCGATTTAGAAAGAAAGAAAGACACATTTATTTGATTCCACCAGACACAATAAATAAAATAAATAAATAAATATTATAGGACATTATTACACAAATCGACCTAGTCCCACAGTAAGCTCAATTAAGGCTTGTGTTGTGGGTACTAGGCGACGATAAATATAATATTTAATAAATACATATATAGATAATAACACCCAGACCCAAGAACAAATAATTGAGTTCATCACACAAATATTTGCCCTGACCGGGGATCGAACCCGGGACCGTCGGCTCAGTAGGCAATTACTTTACCACTGCGCCAACCGCGTCGTCGCTAACCAACCAACAATAAACACAATACAATTAAATTGTAATTAGTAATTAAAGTTTAAAATCAATTATTAATTTATTTGTCGTGTTTTTTTAAGAAATGTAGAAATTAAGACAAGGTAGGTATGTAAATGGAACCTAGTATAATCATAAAGTCTATCAATATGTCGAGAACTGTATTCAATTCGATGCAGCAATTTTCGTGAGATTCCTCTAAAATACTGACAAACAAACAGAAACAAATAATTTGCAAAGACAGGAAAAATTTATTCACAAAGAAAAAAAAACACTTTATAATTCTTCAATATAATTTTATTAACACTTAAACATATTTGTCCAAAACTTTACAAAAGAGGGTAGTTGTGAACAATTATTTATTTATTTAATTTAATTTAATTTGACTTTGTGTCGTTCGTGCTCCTTGCCACCCTGACGCTTGGATATAGATCTGAAAATAAAAAAAGACGTGTGGCACTCGGGGACTGCCGCGGTAAAGCTATTGCATGCTATGCCTTCAAGCCACACCTCCGTGTCCGTCGGAGTGGGGAGCGTGAGGTTTTTTCGTTACGGAATTTCTCGATTCGGTCCCCGCGCTCAAGGCCCGCGATAGAAGCTATGCAATAGCTTAATAATTATCATATTATACGAACATATGAATAATCTTAGCCATTTTGAGTTGTGACAAGTGACTCTAGTATGAATGTAAAGCATAGCTCAATTTCACTGAATGAAACCAATCAACTATCAAGAGTTCGTTATAATTTTAATAGAATAAAATAAATACATTAATATTATACATACATACAGTATATTTCGTTTTACTAATAAATGTAGGTACCTACAACCATTTAACATTATGATCATTTAAAAGTTCTATTGTATTAAAAAAAATCTAAAGCCTTAGCCACTCGATGATCACGTACATATCCAACGGTAAAATAATAATAGCAGTTTCTGAAATTTGCACGTTCATACAAACAAATTCAGCTTATATTCCTACAGTTAATATTTCTTACCATAAGATAATTCTCGACCTAATCGTGGGGAAAAATTGTAATTTCTCCCGAGTCGTGGGGAGAAATGATTGCTTCGCGGATCCGTCATCATAGGCTCCTGTCTGTACCTGAAACAATCCATACTAATATTATAAATGCGAAAGTAACTCTGTCTGTCTGTCTGTTACTCAATCACGCCTAAACTACTGAACCAATTTTCATCAAATTTGGTATGGAGATATTTTGATACCCGAGAAAGGACATAGGCTACTTTTTATCCCGGGAAAATGACGCAATCCCGGAAATCCCACGGGAACGGGAACTATGCGGGTTTTTCTTTGACTGCGCGGGCGGAAACCTAGTTATATGATAAATAACTATTTATAAATTAAAGATGGTAAAAACTAATTAATAAACACGCCTATATTACCTTCATAATATGTTTTGTATACTTGTATGTTTGCATATTGGATCAATTTTCTTTAATTTGGACCAAGATTTTTTGTTAATCTGACCGGACCTATTTAACCTAAAGTTATTTCAGAGTAGACTAGTCAAGTGCTTTTTTTTAATCTTAATAATATGTTCAACATGTATTTCTATAAAACTTTATATAATGTATGATGTGAAGTGAAGTCCCATGTCCCCAAGTGGGGTAAGGGGCAGATGCATTATACATCTGTTTCACTGATCGATTTTTCTTTAGGGACAAGTAGGTGATCAGCCTTCTGTGTCCTGCCATACAGAGACATTTTTTTTATTCGTCTCCACCGGGAATCGAACCCAGGACCCCTCGGTTCTATGCTCACGCGTCAACCACTGTACCAAGGAGACGGTCAATGTATGATGTTGTGTTACTTAAATAAATAAATAATCTGAAACTATTACTGACTGACCTTTCATATTTATATAAAAAATGGTTTGCGTGTAACTGTGCATTATAATCTATTTACTAGTGTAAAATATTATATTTTCCTGTCATTCATTAAATAAAAAAGAGCTTGTGTGTTGAGCACACGTGTCAGAAGTGAACATCGGCAAGATTCAAAAATAGCAAAATCATCGCCTTACGTGACCTGATGTGACGATATTACCATGACGTGATCTTGAAATTTTACTCTCAACGCGCCTAAAGAAGTTTCACTTCAAATATAGATACTTACATGTCATAATCGCTATTTGTTGATGGCATCTCTTGTTCATTTTGCCGTCTACCAAGACGAGGGGTAAATTCGACGTTGTCCTTTGTAGAACGGCCTAATTTTGGTGTGAATATTGTGTTATCTGTAAAATAAACAGTTTTACCTATTACTTGATCTAAAAAGATCGTATTTTATTTCACTTATAGAGCAACTATATGGAGTTTCTTGCCGGTTCTTCTCCATACATACTGCTTTCCGAATCGGTGGTTAATGTAAAAAAATGTAACGACGGTTCAAAAGTAAAATAAGAAGTCTAATGGAATAAATAAATGTTTGAGTTCGAGTTTGAAAAAATATGCTAAGAGCCAGCGCGCACGAGCAACTTTGTCTCCGCAACTATTTTGTCTCTCCCATAAATTTGTATGGGGAGTTGCGTCGCTACGTGCGCGCACTTTCATACTAGCCCATGGGTGGAGAGACAAAATAGTTGCGGAGACAAAGTTGCTCGTGCGCGCTGGCTCTTATGCTACACTATTACATACCGTCATTTTGTAATTCATAAGGCAGTTGATCATAGTAGTACCTCAAAAGGTCAGCTGCTTCAATCAAACGCAGGAGAGAAACTCTGAAAATTAATGATTTAGTTATTCTATCTAATAGTTATACCGAATTCACACATTTGAATGGCGAAGCGAATAACGAACACGATTCTGTAAAATATGGTATACTAGAGGTCCGCCCCGGCTTCGCCCGTGGTACATATTTCGCAATAAAAGGTAGCCTATGTCCTTTCTCGGGTATCAAAATATCTCTATAATATCTCTATAAATATACCAAATTTCATGCAAATTGGTTCAGTAGTTAAGGCGTGATTAAGTAACAGACAGACAGACAGAGTTACTTTCGCATTTATAATATTAGTATGGATATAAAGAATCGTTATTCGGCTCGCTATTCACATAAGTGTGTAATTGCGGCATTAGATTTATATACATAATACATGTATAGCATTTTTTCATTTTTTCAAATTCATATTAAATAATTCTTTATAGCAACGAAAAGAATATAGCTTTGAAATGATGAAAGTATTTTTAATATTGGTAAGTAGTACACAGTGTGTCCCACTGTTGGTATACTAAGCTCAAAGGAGGTTATAGTTTTGCATACGTTAAAATACTTAAAAAATTCCAGACGCATTTTTTTTTTCAAATATATGACAACAAGCAACCCGCCTTTGCCATACGCAGGTGAACTTTCTTGGAAAATTATGTTTTCATAGACAAAATGCCCACATTAGCCAAGCGGTATATGCCGGCTGCGCGAAGCTAGAGAAGAATACATGGATTTTAAGGAAAAATTTAGCAAAAAATTCTTGACGTAATTTTGTTGTTTAAGTATTATTTACGTGATCAGTGTATACAAAACTAAGTCCCTTCGCGCTTAGTATACCAATAGTGGGACACCCTGTATAACTGTATCCAATCCATACTAATATTATAAATGCGAAAGTAACTCTGTCTGTCTGTCTGTTACTCAATCACGCCTCAACTACTGAACCAATTTGCATGAAATTTGGTATAGAGATATTTTGATACCCGAGAAAGGACATAGGATAGGTTTTATCCCGGAAATCCCACGGGAACGGGAACTATGCGGGTTTTTCTTTGACTGCGCGGGCGGAAAGCTAGTACAAAATATAGCTTGATCTAACAAAATTACAAACAGTAATTTTCTTTTAACATTAAAATAGTCAATACAATAATTTCATTTCTCTATATAATATTTGTGTGTGTAGAATGTCTCTGTAGACATCAACCACTGAACCGATTTTGATGATACTTGGCAGAGATATAGCTTATGGACCAGAATAACATATATGTAACTTACTAGCGGTCCGTCCTGGCTTCGCCCGTGGTACCTACATGTTTAAACTATCCTATCTCTCAAGTTGGATCGAACTACACATGGTTATAATTACCTTGAGTCACCATTCCGTTGTGATCTCTTACCAAGACGAGGTCCGAACCACACACCAGCGCGCGCACCATGTGCTCCTCTGTCTTGACCTTCATCCTATGAAGAATCATCACATTTACAATCCATACCTATAATAACCAGCCAAGTGCGTTCAATCATAAGGCTAAGACTTTCTTTTCAAAAATGGAGTGGATACACAGGTATGAGTATTTTTCAAATCGGACCAGTAGTTCTTGAGATTAGCGCGTTCAAACAGATAAACTCTTCAGCATTATAATATACCTAAGTATAGATTATTCTAGTCTAGTTGTGCCTCGCGGTTTTACCCAAATTGCTCCGCTCCTGTTGGTCTTAGCGTGATGATATATAGCCTATAGCCTTCCTCTATAAATGGACTATCTAACAGTGAAATAATATTTCAACTCGGACCTGTGGTTCCTGAGATAAGCGCGTTCAAACAAACACACTCTTCAGCTGTATAATATTTTGGTATAGAGTATATAATATAGATATATATTTAATAATTATAATTGAATTATATTTACCTTAGTATCATCGGCATGTACCATAAAACTATATGCAATTACAAGTAATAAAGAAAAAAGGATTCTACGAAGAACAGCGGCCATCTTGGATGTATGGATGGATGGTTACTGATGTTTTCTTCCACTGGAGATGTCTTATATACCAGCAGTGATTGAAAATCTATGGTAATAGATAGGGGAGGTTGGGCAAAGTAGGGTAAGCTTAGTACAGAAAAGAACCTTTTTTTGAATTATAATTTGGCTAATGTTGAATTACAAACGCTAAATTGTAGAGGATGAAGCTTGGTTCACATAAAGAGGCCATGTTTTGTTTACTTGTACTCGTTACAAACAAAAAATGCCCTTACGTATCAAAATCAAAAACAACTTAGCTGGTTTTGAAAATATTCTATCAGTATAGTAAGGAAATTCAAAAGCTGCTGGTTTTGGAAAAATATTTTGTATAAATATGGATTGAGGTTATATTTAAGTTTTTATTCCGTTTAAACGGGTTGACAGGATGACGAGCGGAGATAATGGGTAAGTCAGGAGGTAATTATACATTTTCTTTAGATTATTATTTACCTACTTTACAAAACAAAACTTATGACAGCTAAACGAGATAATGCCTTATTAAATTTGTACTTATAAACAACTAGAGGTCCGCCCCGGCTTCGCCCGTGGTACATATTTCGCAATAAAAGGTAGCCTATGTCCTTTCTCGGGTATCAAAATATCTCCATACCAAATTTCATGCAAATTGGTTCAGTAGTTTAGGCGTGATTGAGTAACAGACAGACAGACAGAGTTTCTTTCGCATTTATAATATTAGTATGGATTGTTGGTATGTGAAATGAAGAGAGAGCTTTTCAAATATGTATGAGATAAATAATTAAACAAGCTTTGCTTTTTAATGATAGTAGTCATAACTTCTTACAGCCGTACAAATAAAAACTTGCTTATTCAAACCTTATGCAATGCATAGATATGATAAGAATAAATAAAGAATAAGGATGTCATAATTTCTTACAAATAAATTTGGAATAACGTCGATGTAACTATGCTCACGCTATGCAATAGGCGCAAAGCGGCAACGTCGCAATTCATTCACAAAATTATGAAAAACATTGAAATTGTCTACGGTTAAGCCTTGGTGCTGTCATTTTGCTGACGCTCGTTAGACTTCGTCGAATTTGTTGTGAAGTTTCATCATACGATGTTCTGTTTATTTATTTTTTAAATATTTATTGGAAATAATTTAAATATATCATTAAATATGCAAGCAAATGATAGATAACGCTATCCAATATCTGGAGAACAGAAGATAAACCCACCTTGAGATAGAGAGTTGCCAAATAACTGGTACTCAAAACATACAACTCCAGGCTTAGAAGATTTATATTTTCAACGAAAGTGTATATTATTGTGATAAGTTTAGAATTAATAAGTTTTATGTATGTATGGTTTGGCGCATGTTGTAAATAAATAAATCATTATAAATATCAAAAGGGTTTTTCATAATTTCGCGTATTTTGACATTTCATACAAAATTTTCCATTTCAATAGGTACGTAATGAAATTATTAATTTGCTCAACTTTTTCTACTTCCCGTATTACTCTCATTGCTAAGATTTGAAGATATTAAGAGATAAAATTGCTTCTAAAACTTGTAAAACACAGCACAATGTACTAAAAGATATGTTATAACTCGGTTATGTCAGACTTATACTAGGGTGGTAGCCGTAATAAGGACGGAATAGCATTAGTATGAATACTTATTACGAAGTTATACTAGGTTACATTTATTTCGTGTTTATTTGTATGATTTTTCCTTATTCTTAGTTTATTCTTTGCATAAAATGCTATACCTCGTTTATTTGTACGGCTGATAAAGATTAGAAAATAAAACAACATAAAGGTAACCTTCATAAGCTATATTATATTGTGAAAGAATAAATAAATATTTCAGGGCAAATTCCCACACGGTACGATCGGATCCCATACTAAGTTTTCGCTTGTGTTATGGAAACCAGATGGCTGATAATCATGCATATATAATTTTTAATAAATACTTACTTATATAGATATTTAACACCCAGACCTAGAGCAAACATCTATATTCATCACACAAATATTATATCTGATATCGGAATCGAACCCACGACCACTGGCTTGAAAGGCAGGGTCACTACCATACAAGTCAACCGTCAAGAAAAAAAGAAAACCTGATTTTTATACTCTACATAAAATTTCACGAAAAAGTTCCATTCCACCCCAACCTCCCCTAAAGCTTAAACCGTCTCCCAAATTGATATAAATGCTACCAGGGGACGATTATACGACTTGTATTGACATTCCTAATAATAGTATTTGTAAATAAAGAAAAAACAATTTAATTAATAGAATTAATCCGCCATTTTGTAAATGTTTAGATCTTTATGGCCAAAATAGTTGTTTTATACAAACACAAACTCAAATATTTATTTATTCAATTAGAGTTCTTCTAGAAGCAGTTTTGAATCGTCATTACATATTTTTAACATTTACCACCGATTCGGAAAGCAGTATCTACGGAGAAGAACAGACAAGAAACTCCATAGTTGCTCTTTTAAATCATGCCAGTATTACAATTTACAAAATATGTAACTGCATATTATATCATCATAATATGCCAAAGAACTGTAGGTATATAAAATAATGAAATTATTAATTACTAGAGGTCCGCCCCGGCTTCACCCGTGGTACATATTTCGCAATAAAAGGTAGCCTATGTCCTTTCTCGGGTATCAAAATATCTCCATACCAAATTTCATGCAAATTGGTTCAGTAGTTTAGGCGTGATTGAGTAACAGACAGACAGACAGAGTTACTTTCGCATTTATAATATTAGTATGGATTCAATAACGCATCTAAAAAAATAATATTGTTTTTTTTATTTCATTTTATTCTTAAAAGGTTTACGGCTGCTTACAAGACACACCTATAACACAGTATTACCATATTTCCTAGGAAATAATATTGTAATACTGTGCCTATAATATACAAATAGTGAGTACTATAACATACGAGTAGTATAGTGATGAAAACTGTTATTACAGAAACTACAATGATACAAATTTCTTTCTTTACAAATTTCTCATGACTCTCCACCCAACGTGTCTCACAGAAACGTAAGGCAACGCCAAGTTCTTTTTTAAAAATATCATGTCTCCTAAGATGCATGTGCGAATGCCACAACTTTTTTCACTGTGCCAGATGTATTACGAGACATCTTTGGATGATCTAGCCAAGGAGTTATTAAGAACATGGTTGATGCATGGGCATAATTTGGCGCGAATAATAAATAAATAATAATAATAATAAACTCTTAGCAATTTACAATTAAAAATTTATCTACTTACAATCTACTTAACCTACATGCTATAACCTCCTCCTTTTTTTGAAGTCGGTTAAAAAGGATTGCCGCTCAGCATTTTACAATAAAAAGCATAGGCTTTTACTGCAGAGCTGATTTTCAGCGACACTTATGAATGGCTATTTTCTTTCTTTCACGGCACCTTTCGTATCTGCCCCCCTATGCAAGTGGCTTTCTGTTAGCGTAGCGTTCAATAGAATAGACTACGAATGTATGAGATTGACGTAAGCTGTAGATACGTGTATCTGCCCCCCTATGCAAGTGGCTTTCTGTTAGCGTAGCGTTCAATAGAATAGACTACGAATGTATGAGATTGACGTAAGCTGTAGATACGTTTATCTACGAATGTATGAGATTGACGTAAGCTGTAGATACGTTTATCTACAGCTTACGTCAATCTCACACATTCGTAGTCTATTCTATTGAACGCTACGCTAACAACAAGCCACTTGCATAGGGGGGCTGATGCCATAACCGAGCTGTAATTTCCATTACCCACACAATAATTCAAATCTATATTAAATTTGGCACAAAGATTTTCAACAATTTTCGCCAAAGCTAAGGTCAATCGGGACCCTACATATATCACATACATTGTTTTCTTCATATCAGAGCATTAAGCGCATCACACACGGTGAAGATACTATAATATTTTATGTTAAGATTCTCTACCGGTATCAGCGTTCCGACCATCATTTTTCTTTTTGTCATTGTGTACTAAGACCCCTGTAGAACCGCCATCCTGTTACAAATGACCCGAAATTTTATGTCAGTGTTTCGGGTCATTTGTAACAGGATGGCGGTTCTACAGGGGTGTTAGTACACAATGACAAAAAGAAAAATGATGGTCAGAACGCTGATACCGGATACCTTAAGATACTGTAATATTTTATATTAGAGAATCTTAACATAAAATATTATAGTATCTTCACCGTGTGTGATGCGCTTTATAGTTGCACCAGTTTAGTAAATATGCTACTTTATAAAATTAACATTTATGTTCGCTATGGAAATGAAAATGAAAAAAAGCGTGTGTGCTGAGCACACATGTCAGAAGTGAAACTTCTTTGGCAAGATTCATTCCAAAATCGTTGTCTTACTACATGAAGGTAAAAAGCGCGCCTAAAGGAGTTTCACTTCAATAGCATTGGATATTATGTTGGAAATTATATTGGATATATATTTTTTTTTCTATCCATAATATGTTTTGCTGTCGCACACAGAGATTTTCTTAAATTCTGTTTTTATTTATGATTTGCATTATACTCAATCATAATATTATTTTATTTCTGTAATAGTGTTAAGGAAGAGCGGAACCTCCTGAAACAAGCATTTTATTTGCTTATTAGGAGTTCCAATTCCAATTAGTTTAAGACCTGTAAATGGAAGAAATAATTGTATAATATATAATATATAAATGTATTGTATTTGCGATTTTTTTGAATTAACACTGCAACTGTCAGAGTGTCAATGTGGTGTCTACTGAAAATCAGTGGACAGTCTAAGTTTCGTAAATGTCCTTGGATTCTCAAAGCACTTAGATATAGTGATTTGCTCATTACCTTTTACCGTGGTTGCCTGGAAGAGATCAATACTTAGTGATAAGGCCAGCAAGTTAGTTGTACACTGTTTTTAGCTGTAAGTAATTCTAAGGTTTCATATTTGTACATGTATAACTAATAAAGTGTTAAACAAACAAAAATAAATGAGATATATCCATTTTATACTGAATAAGTAATTTTGATTATTACTGTTATAATAACTGTATTTATATGTTAACGGTACAAATAAATGTATTTTTTTTTCTTTATAACTTGCATCATGTGAAACCGCGCGGCAAAGCTAGTTATAGAAAAACATTATATAGGTTTTTCATTTTCACCAATTATTCCATTAAGTACTGTTTACACAAGTGGCTACTAACGTAATCCGAAGTACACATGAACAATTATTTTGCGCATTCTTTTGTCAATATTTGTGTTAAATACTATGTACCTAATAAGTATCTTTTTACGTATTTCTAGTCTAGAATCTATATAAGTTGATTAATTAAAAAAAACATAAATGTAAGAAAACACGATTAATTTGCAAATATAAAATACTAAGCAGCTACTTAATGCTTTTTTCCCTTCCAAGCCAGAGTGTGGGTTCGATTCCCACCCAGGGCATACATTTGTGTGATGAACATAGATGTTTGATCTGTGTCTGGGTGTTAATAATCTATGTTGTATAATGTTATAAGTATTAATTTAAAAATTATATATTTATGTCTATCAGCCATCTGATTTCCATAACACAAGCGAAAGCTTAGTATGGGATCAGATCGTGCCGTGTTTGAAAATTGTCCAGAAATATCTATTCATTTTTATTTTATACTAGCTGTTGCCCGCAGCTTCGCCTGCGTGGAAAAGATAAATTTTCATCGTACAAACTTTCATCCCCTATTTGATCCCCTTGGGGGATGAATTTTCTAAAATCCTTCCTTAGGGGACGCCTACGTTATGACATCTACCTGCATGCCAAATTTCAGCCCGATATGTCCAGTGGTTTGGGCTGTGCGTTGATAGATCACTATATCAGTCACCTTTGAGTTTTATATAGGTATATAGATTTAAAACTATTCATCGTGTGATACTCTATTTGGTAGATTTTTAAGCAATTACACATCAAATATCTCTTAGTATAATAATCACGAAAGTTTGTAATAAGCTATTGATGTGTCTATGTATGTATGATGGAATGGATGTAAGTATGCTTGTTCTTTTATGGAAGAAACATAGTCTTTTTTTTCTTTTAACCAGAATTTAACAATGTATCTCTTATTTTAACCCCTCTTAAATACAGATTTAAATAATTATTTGTTACTAGCGGTCCGCCCCGGCTTCGCCCGTGGTACATGTTTACGTTTTCTCTACATAAGAACCATCCTCGTACTTCCAGGAATATAATAAAAAAAGAATTATCGAAATCGGTTCAGCCGTTCTCGAGTTATGCGCTTACCAACACATTTTGCTATTCATTTTTATATATAAGAAGATTACGCTGCATTTACATCAAACGACAGAATGCTCTTCTAAACCCAATGTCAAATTATTTTAGTGTAAAGTTTCGTTGTTCTTAGTAGTCCAGGAGGAATCGGCGCATGAGTACCGAAAACTATTCCACCTCAATTTTTTTACGTGATCCTCTTCAAATTGCCCTACTGATGATATAAATGCATGTTGCCATGGGGCAACCCGGTGCCATATTGTTTAAACCGAAATTGTTTAAACAATTGCAAGGAATTGTTATTTTTCAACCGGACAAATTTTTTTTATATTTTTTATCGAAATACCAATAAAAAAGGTCCAATTACTTTTCACGATAAAGTTAATATTTTCAAAGATATGAATTTTTTAAGGTTTGAAAAATCTCAAATTTGGGTACTTTCGACCCATGAAAAATATATTTAAAAAAAAAATAATATATAAGTAATATTTTTTTTTCAATTCTCTATACAATAGTTAATAATATTGTTAATAGAGATTTAAGAAAATTTCATTGTTTATATCTGTTTTTTAATTGTTAACTTCGCGCGCTCACAAGTACGCGCCGCTTACCTGTATCGCCGTCTCTCTCTTACTCATGCGCTGCATCGGCCTCTCTGTGTCTTGAATCATTATTTATCATTTATCTTAAAAACTATCAACTTTATCAAGATTTCTAAAGAGAGCAATCTTATTAATAATTAAATTGTCTACAATTTGTTTCTTATATATTTTTTTCTGAAATCAATTTTTTTAAAGTTATTTAAGCATAAATTGAAACACCAACCTGCTTTACACGCATTTACGGGCTGTGATACGACTAGTAAAATTGGCACCAAAAAAAAAGCTTTAGAAATGATGAAAATAAAAGAAAATCGTGATGCTTTAGTCCCTCTTGGTAATGGCTTAGTATTAAGTAGTGAGGAGTTGAAAGGTTTAGAAACCTTGTATTTAAATATTTTGGGTAAAAAAGGTAGCACCGCAGATGAAGCTAGACAAATAATTTTTTCTCGTAGCTTTGGTACTAATATTAATCTGTCTAAAATTCCGTGCACATCAGATGCCTTGCAATTGCATGCACTTAGAGCTTCTGCTCAAACGTATATTTGGAAAAATGCATTGAATCCCCTATATAAAACATTAGATTTTACGAATTTCGGCTACAAATTAGAGAATGGTACTTTGCTACCTTTATTAATGAATAAAAGCCCATTCCCAACTAATCTTAAAAAACCGTGTAATTGTAAGAAAGCCTGTAAAACCAAAGCTTGTTATTGTAAAAAAAATAATATAAGTTGCATACTTCTATGTGGTTGTGATTCAGAAGACTGTAAGAATATAATATATAAAAATAATATTGATAATAAATAAATACTTATTTTTAAATCTTGTTTTATTATTTCATACTTCTCCATCTATAACTTTCGTTTGAAGAAGTTATTCAATGTAATTAATAAGGTAAAAGACCTAGTTATTGACACTTTAAATTTTATTTTAGTTAAAAAAAAAAACAAATCAATTCTAATAAATTAATAAATATAATTTTTGAATTAAAAATTTTAAGATCTTTGGTTTTTTGAGAACATTTCATTCTTTTAATTAAAATCAAATTGCGAGTGTCAAACAACTAGGCCAGTGTCAATAACTGGGTCTTTTACCTTACTTGCTGTTTCAATAACAAAAAAGTAATATAAACTGACAAAAAAGTAATTTTAATTACATGTTTCAATTTATGCTTAAATAACTTTAAAAAAATTGATTTCAGAAAAAAATATATAAGAAACAAATTGTAGACAATTTAATTATTAATAAGATTGCTCTCTTTAGAAATCTTGATAAAGTTGATAGTTTTTAAGATAAATGATAAATAATGATTCAAGACACAGAGAGGCCGATGCAGCGCATGAGTAAGAGAGAGACGGCGATACTTAAAGGTAAGCGGCGCGTACTTGTGAGCGCGCGAAGTTAACAATTAAAAAACAGATATAAACAATGAAATTTTCTTAAATCTCTATTAACAATATTATTAACTATTGTATAGAGAATTGAAAAAAAAATATTACTTATATATTATTTTTTTTTTAAATATATTTTTCATGGGTCGAAAGTACCCAAATTTGAGATTTTTCAAACCTTAAAAAATTCATATCTTTGAAAATATTAACTTTATCGTGAAAAGTAATTGGACCTTTTTTATTGGTATTTCGATAAAAAATATAAAAAAAATTTGTCCGGTTGAAAAATAACAATTCCTTGCAATTGTTTAAACAATTTCGGTTTAAACAATATGGCACCGGGTTGCCCCATGGCAACATGCATTTATATCATCAGTAGGGCAATTTGAAGAGGATCACGTAAAAAAATTGAGGTGGAATAGTTTTCGGTACTCATGCGCCGATTCCTCCTGGACTATAGTGCGTTCGAAAAGATTCTATGCAATGTTCTAATCAGTATTAGAACATTGCATTGTTCAGTAACAACACTGTATACGATGTTTCGTTTACACTAAGATCACAAAAGACTGCTCTTGCTCTAGCTCTATGTTCGTTTGATGTAAATGCACAGGTACTCGTATAATTTATTCGTAAGTATTTAATAAATGCTTCTATTGTAAATTTCTTAACGTTAAATCCTTTGAGCATTTAGATAAAGTCAACATATTGTAGTTGAATAGTTTTTAAGTACACAATTTGTTAAAATGTATTTTTGCCTACAAGGTAATAAAGATTTTTAATTGATATTATTGTTCTTTTTTATCTTCCTATTCCTTCCTGGTTCTAAATACTGTAAATTACATTTATCCTAATCCTACTAATATTATAAATGCGAAAGTTTGCATTAATCGCATCGAGGATGGATGTATGTGTATGTTTGTTACTCTTTCACGCAAATACTACCGAACCGATTACAATGAAATTTAGCACACATATAGATGGTAACTTGAATTAACACATAAGATAAATTTTATCCCGGATATCCCATGGGAAAGGGAACTATGCGGGTTTTTTTTTGAAAACGCGGGCGAAGCCGCAGGCGGAAAGCTAGCAATAATTTTTTTTTTTTTTTTTTTTCAAATTTTTTCAAATTTTTTTCCACTTTGTCATTGTTATAATTAATGTTAAACTACTGTCACATTAATTGTCTTATTATTGGTATTCCTTTTTATTGGCGTATTGTTTTGTTAAAGTTAATTATAAATATTGTAATACAAATAGCTGTAAGGAATCTATGTATGTAAAAAATAAAATAAAATAAAAAAGTTAATAAATGCGAAAGTTTGTGAGGATGGATGGATGTTTGTTCACACAAAAGCTACTGAACCGATTACAATTAAATTTGGTGTGTAGGTAACTGTAGACCCAGAATAAGACATAAGCTACTTTTTATCCCGGAAATCCCACAGGAACGGAAACTATGCGAGGTTTTCTTTTAAAACGCGGGCGGAAATATAGTTAAGCATACTTCTAATAATTGCGAAACTATGTGAGGATGGATGTATGTGTATGTGTTTGTTACTCTTTCACGCAAATACTACTGAAGCGATTACAATGAAATTTAGCACCCATATAGAGGATAACTTGGATTAACACATAGGATAGTTTTTATCCCGGAAATCCCACGGGAACGGAAACTATGGTCTATGCGAGTTTTCTTTTGAAAGCGCGGGCAAAGCCGCGGGCGGAAAGCTAGTAAATAATATTATTAATTTTATAGCAATAAATGCAATTCGTAAATATTTGAAAAATTTAAAGACATCTTATTCGCTCAGGTCAATTGAAAGACGAAGTATATTTCCATTCTTTCCAAAAATTGTCACATAAATATTTTCTTCTTATTTTATTATATATTCACTTATAATACCACAAGAGCTTCAAAATTATCGGGTATTTTCCGATAGGTTCGTTGCAAACAAATGAAGGAGTCAAGTTTTTAGTCAAGGTTAAAAAATCACGAGCGCGAAGCGCGAGTGATTTTTCCTGAAAAACTTGACGACTTTATTTGTTTGAAGGGAACCTTGAGGGAAATGCCAGATAATTTTGAAGCTCGTGTGGTATTCGGGGGATTATTTTTCCGTCCCAAATGTCGGCCAATAATTTCACAATTGAATTGAACCTGTCAGTTTGACGTCAACGACCAGAGAAAATTTTTAAAAAATTATCAGTATAATACCATGTAGGTTGTACCACGTGACGTCGAATGGTGCAATTCTATTGGTCGATATTTGGGTCGGAAAAATAATCAAGAATGTTAGTGAGAATGGAAGGAAGTATTTTTCGATTACGCAAAAACGACTGGTTCGATCTAAATGAAATTTAACATAAAGATAGATCATATTCGGAATTAGCATATAGGCTACTAGCTTTCCACCCGCGGCATCGCCCGCGCAGTCAAAGAAAAACCCGCATAGTTCCCGTTCCCGTGGGATTTCCGGGATAAAACCTATCCTATGTCCTTTCTCGGGTATTAAAATACCAAATTTCATGAAAATTGGTTCAGTAGTTTAGGCGTGATTGAGTAACAGACAGACAGACAGAGTTACTTTCGCATTTATTATAATTAATAAAATATAGTATGGATTTAAGACGCTTATTAGCTTCACCTCTAAGTTTGTATGTAACCGACATGTTTTTTATTTTACGGACCTTTTTACAATACTGTGTTGACCTATTTTACTATCGATAGGGAAGCACTGAACCACAATCTCGCCATGGAAAGCTAAGATATGGTCTAAGATGGTACGCTCTTCCCTAGTAGGTATCCGTTCACTCTACACTTGAAGTAAATATTGATCTTTATTTTTACCTAGATTTCCGCCCGCGGCTTCGCCAGCGTTTTCAAAGGAAAACCCGCATAGTTCCTGTTCCCGTGGGATTAATAATATTATTTACTAGCTTTCCGCCCTTTCAAAGGAAAACTCGCATAGACCATAGTTCCCGTTCCCGTGGGATTTCCGGGATAAAACCTATCCTATGTGTTAATCCAAGTTACCCTCTATATGTGTGCTAAATTTCATTGTAATCGGTTCAGTAGTTTTTACGTGAAAGAGTAACAAACATCCATACAAACTTTCACATTTATAATATTATTAATTAATTAATAGGATTAAGATTAAGATTAAGATGTATATAGGGAAGCGCTTGACCACAATCTCGCCTGATGGAAAGGTAAGTAAGAATGGGAATGGGCTTCCCTAGTTCCCGTTCACTTTACGCTTGAAGTACCTTAATATATTGATTGATCTATATATGAATCTAATCTAATATATCTATATATCTATCCATACTAATATTATAAATGCGAAAGTAACTCTGTCTGTCTGTCTGTTACTCAATCACGCCTGAACTACTGAACCAATTTGCATGAAATTTGATATAGAGATATTTTGATACCCGAGAAAGGACATAGGATAGGTTTTATTCCGGAAATCCCACGGGAACGGGTTTTTCTCTGAAAACGTGGGCGAAGCCGCGGGCGGAAAGCTAGTATCTATATATATTATAACTAGCTTACCGCCCGCGGCTTCGCCCGCTTTGTCTAAAACCTAATAAATTATATACTAAAACCTTCCTCTTGAATCACTCTATCTATTAAAAAAAACCGCATCCAAATCCGTTGCGTAGTTTTAAAGATTTAAGCATACAAAGGGACATAGGGAAATAGGGACAGGAAAAGCGACTTTGTTTTATACTATGTAGTGAAGGCGAAAGTTTGTAAGGATGTATGGATGTTTGTTACTCTTTCACGTAAAAACTTCTGAACCGATTACAATGAAATTTAGCACACATATAGAGGGTAACTTGGATTAACACATAGGATAGTTTTTATCCCGGAAATCCCACGGGAACGGGAACTATGCGGGTTTTCCTTTGCAAACGCGGGCGAAGCCGCGGGCGGAAATCTAGTTTGATATATTTTTGGTTTTATGGCATTCAAATGCTTCGTAAATGTTGATGAGTTGGTCAAGCTATCCGCCCCGGAATGGCGTGAAAGGATTCGGGTTCGAGTCCCGCCTCGTGGTCGAATTTATTCTATTCCTACTAATATTATAAATGCGAAAATAGCTCTGTCTGTCTGTCTGTTACGCTTTCCCGCTTAAACCTCTCAACCGATTCTGATGAAATTTGGCACAGACAATCTTGAGACCCTGAGAAAGAACATAGGCTACCTTTTATCAAAACACGCGGGCGAGCCGCGGGAGGAAGCTAGTTCTTTATAAATTTATATGATCTGTATATTCCAAATTATTTTTTCTTCCTTTATTTTTAGTACAAAAGCAAATAGATTTTAAAACTCGGTAAATTGAAGGAAAATACAATAAATTAAATAAACAATTATTTAAACAGGTGTAATTGATAATTTATTACCCATTATTGTAAATTAAATTTATTATGTTTGTTCAGTCGCTCTTGTAAGTATATGTATAAAAGGTGAGCCGAAAATGATGCGGTTATAGTTTGAGTTAGGTCTTCGAAGGATCCTAAGGTCCTAAGGCCAAAATGTTAACTTTTACTATAGTTGTGTTAAGCGTAAGTATTTTTTTAATTTTTTTTAGTTAGTAGGTAATAATTTTAGTATGTAAGATTATAAGTTTTAATTTTTTTCTGCTCTTAGCATATAACACTTTTAGTTCCAGTTTATATAAAAATTTCCATTTCTTAGAAAACTGCTTAATATTATACAATTGAAAAATATGTATTTTGTTTGTATCTTGAGATTTAACTCAAAAACTACTAGACCGATTTTTATAATAATTTTACCACTTACCTATCAATTACTTTATCACGTCCTTATCGACTAATATATTATGCTGTTTTTAAAGTGAAACTTTTATTACATCGTCTCAAACTTTTTGGTCTGTGTAGCGCATGTCGCGTGACGGTCGGCTGCCGAGTAGGTATACCTACTCGGCAGCCGCGATACACGCGACATGCGCTACACATAAAAGCCGACCGTCACGCGACATGCGCTACACAAAGCAGTGTTCGGAACCGTTCGAACAGTTTCACTTTTACCGTGGTTTCATAAAACCACACAACATTTTTTTATTTTTATCCCAATCAACCTGAACAAAGTCGGAGCAAGGGCCTTGTATCTCGTATCCCCTAGTGGGGTAAGGGGCAGATGCAGAATGCATCTGTTTCACTGATCGATTTTCTTTAGGGACAAGTAGGTGATCAGCCTTCTGTGTCCTGCCAGACAGAGGCATTTTTTTGTTATTATTTTTATGATGATATAGTAGCTGCCCGAGCAGAGGATTTTCTGCCCTATTGCCTCTTTTTATATTTCTATCTCCTTAAAAACCTTCGTAGAGCATTTACAAAAACGATAAAAAGTTTTAACTTTAAAGCGCGTCACACACGGTGAAGATACTATAATATTTTATCTTAAGATACTGTAATATTTTATATTACAGTATGTCGCGAAATTTTGTGGGTCATTTGTAACAGGATGGCGGTTCTACAGGGGTCTTAGTACGTAATGACAAAAAGAAAAATGATGGTCCGAACGCTGATACCGGATGCGTTAAGATACTGTAATATAAAATATAACAGTATCTTAAGATAAAATATTATAGTATCTTCACCGTGTGTGACGCGCTTAACGGTCGTCACTGAAAACAACTGTTGAAACTTTCCCTGTAACTTTTGCTTACTGTGCATTTACATCAAACGAACATAGAGCTAGAGCAACAGCACTCTTTCGTGATCTTTTATTGTAAACATAAACTCGTATTCAGTGTCGAATTTGTCCATTTATTATTACAGAAAAATCCATACTAATATTATAAATGCGAAAGTAACTCTGTCTGTCTGTCTGTTACTCAATCACGCCTTAACTACTGAACCAATTTCCATGAAATTTGGTATAGAGATATTTTGATACCCGAGAAAGGACATAGGATAGGTTTTATCCTACGGGAACGGGTTTTTCTTTGAAAACGCGGGCGAAGCCGCGGGCGGAAAGCTAGTTAAAAAATAAATTTGACATGATTAAAAAGCAACAGAGTTTCTTGCCGCCTCTTCTCTGTAGAAAAATATATATATGAAGAAAGTCTAATTGAATAAATAAATTGTAAAAAAGGGAATCGAACCCAAGTTCACTTGGTACTCAGGATTTAACTACTCTACAAAGGGGAATAGAAAAATTAAATATTTTTTTTAACTATATTAGGAGCCTGGGTCTTAATCATATGTATATAATACTTACTTACTAGAGTGAGTCTTAGAATCTAACAATAACACTTACTTACGTGTGTACACTAGTACTTACACGCACACATTTTTTGAAGTGAAACTTCTTTATCGGGGTTGGACAAAAATTTAGTGTAACATTTTTGCGTTACGCCGTACGCGTGACATTTTTGCGTTACGCCGTACGCGTGACATTTTTGCGTTACGCCGTACGCGTGACATTTTTGCGTTACGCCATACTCGTGACATTTTTAAGGTCATAAAGAAGTTTCACTTCTTACGTGTGTACTCTAGTACACGCATACATTTTTTTATTATAATTATGTATTAATCAAGTTTAACTTTCTTACAGATCCTTCATGCCCATGCGGCACCGCAAGGTATTATTGATATTTTGGACACAATAATAATGCTATAAAAATGAAATTAATATAAATTTCTTATCAAGAGAATAATTTTCAAAATTGTAGCATTTATTTTAATGTTTTTCTTTTTCAATTTGACATTTTAATCCTGGCTGAATGGTAGTTTTCCATAGCCTTCAAAATTTTTAATTTTCTATCTGTAATTTTGATTTTGACCTAATATTCTAAATAAATAATAATTATTATGTTCTAATACTATACACATAAATGTCGATTTATTCAAAACTGTATGTTAACAACACCATTTTTTTACAGAACCTGTTAATTTAGGCTATCAATTGCCTGGTAAGTTTACAATTTTATTAATTTCGTATTAAGAACAAAGGTTTTGGTAGCACTTCTACTCGTAATAAAAAAAAAGGTTGTCTATAGATAAAAAAGGAAACAAAACAAATGACAGAAAAATAGGCGGGAAAACTGTTTTGACATCAAATGACATGCCCATAATTGCAGATGATGACGTAAAATACGAAGTGGTCTCCTCTAAGTCGGTGGATAGATTCGGTCGACCAATTTATACTGTGAACATGATCCCCATAGGTAAGTAATGGGTCGGGAGGTCAGCGTATGATGGTAGCCATAGATGACGTCAATGCTTTTTTAATTTTGGGGAGCACAGATAAAAAAGTATTGACGTTTTTTATTTTGATATGGCAACATGGAAGTTATACTTTCGAAATAGAGATTTCTATATCTATTTCGGAAAATGGTACCCTTTTAAATAAAACTACTTTAACATTTTTAAAAGAAATTATTAATTTTATTGGTAGAGAAAAAAGCAAAACAATACAGGAACATTCAGTTGTTTTGTTTTTTATTAAAACCACATGCGCTGATATCTCACTGGCAAAAAAAAGGTTTATAGGGATTATATTATATTATGATTATTTCACTGTTGATAATAATGATGTTGATGGGAACGCGAACGTCACAAGAAAATTTTTCAATATCATGCGATTTATTCTCGATGAAATGGTATTAGTTATATCAAGGATATAAAGGTCATTATTTATTTAGTGGCAGCTCGAAAACATAAATCTAATATTATTTATGATGGTCTTTTTTGTTGTTTAACTTCCAAAAAGCGTCGTATACACTCCAATCTACTAAAACAGAAATGCGACAATAAAAACAGATTAAAAATAAGTTTTAAAACTGCTTCTTTGTTCAACATACCCTTAAATACTAAATAAATACGTTCAATACCATTGAAACGGATTTTTTTCTTTGTTTCTTACTATACTTATAAGAACTTTATCTATACTATGTAAGATACTATGGTTTTACTTTCTCCCAGTTTGTGTGTGACGTGATATTTTCTTCTCCTCTTCGTGTATTACCCAACCAATCATTCTATAACTTCTTTACAGATTATCCAGTCTCTCAAGGATTCTCGCAAGCGAATTCTCAAGCCCAAGCATCGAACTACAACAACAATCAAGCTGCTAGTTACCGAAATGGTAATTCTGGCTACGACGCGTATGACCAGAACCAAGGCCAGAATGCTAATGCCCAAGCCAGTCAGAAACAGTACTTGACAAACTATGGAACGGGAGGCAGTTACGTGAATTCGTATGATGCCAATTCCAAGGCGAATAGTGATGCCAAGTCGAGTCAGAATGGCTTCCGAAGTTATAACGGTGGTAAGTTAAATCTAGCTTCGTGAATGAATTTTCATCACTTAGTAAAATATGATGTTATGATAAGGAGTACCTTAGTACGTCAGAAGTTTCTTGTCCATAAATAGATAGATAAGAAATAGATAGATAGAAATATAATATAAATATAGATAGATAGAAAAAATAAC
Organism: Colias philodice; assembly: GCF_061535455.1. Lineage (NCBI taxonomy): Eukaryota > Metazoa > Arthropoda > Insecta > Lepidoptera > Pieridae > Colias > Colias philodice. Next base: position 3,753,466 of record NC_143116.1, read on the forward strand.
TGGATAAGAAAATGCGTATAGCTTTTTCACCTAAAATTTTTCCTTACCTCGATGATATGCTATATTGACAAATAAATGAACAAATATGAACTTTGTTACAAAATTTGATATCACCAAATACAAAAGAATATCTCTGAATCTATCCTTTTATTATTTACAGGATCGCCAGTAGTCCCACTATCTCCAAATTATTACAATCCATCAATGTTCCTTCCCCCTGGTTATATTGGCCAAGGTTATCCACCAGCACCAGCCTACCCTCAAACTTACCCATTACTTTATCCTAACCGTCCTGTATACCCTGGATATAAGAATTACCCAACATATGCGGTTCCCCTTGCTAATTCTCAAAGTCAGTCGAGTGGTCAGGCTCCAGGAGCTCCGAATGCAGCTAATCCTCTCGCTAATTATTTAGCCAATTACGGTGTGAAAAGCATTGTGAAGTCTAACTCGCATGCCGATTCGAAGGGTACGGCGTCATCCAATCAAAATGCTTTCCAATCGTACAATGGTGGTAAGTTATGTGTTATTTGCTAGTGTTTATGTTAGGGTTGAATGGAAGTGATTGGTTTTAAGCAATGAAAGTGCGTTCGTGTTTAATCTAACCTAACCTAAACCTAACTCAAACATTTATTTATTCAATTAGACTTCTTCTAGAAGCACTTTTGAAACGTCATTAGGTACATATTTTTAACATTTACCACCGATTCGGAAAGCAGTATCTACGGAGAAGAATCGGCAAGAAACTCCATAGTTGCTCTTTCTAACCTGCACGGATAGTTGAACAAAGGTTCAACAACGACGTGCTCTTTCTAACCTAACCTAACCTAACCTAACCTAACCTAAACCTAACCTAACCTAACCTTACCTAATCTAACCTAACCTAACCTAACCTAACTTCGTGTGCGTTCGTGTGAGTTTCTTTTTAAATTATTGTATTTTGTATTTTTTTAATATTTAGGTATAAATAAATGTTTGTAACACACATTTTTTACGTTAATTAATGAGAAAGTAAGGCCGCCTTTTCGAACGTGTGTGTGTGCGTTCGTGTTTAACCTAACCTAACCTAATCTAACCTAACCTAACCTAACCTAACCTAATGTTTGTACCACACATTTTTAACGTTAATTAATGAGAAAGTAGGTAGTAAATCCGGAAAATAGTAATATGAAATGGTGATTCAAGCCACAGAAAAAAAATGTTATAAATATTTTTTTTTCTTTTACAGGTTCGCCGATCATTCCTGTCGCTCCAGTCCCCCCAACATACTACAATCAACCACCGTATTACCCAGGATTTGTAGGTCCAGTGTTTCCAGGTGCTCCGGCCCCTGGATATCCTCCATCTGTAATTCCAATTGCCACCAACCCTAATAGTCAGAACCCTTCAGGCCAAAGTCATAGCACCCCTACTCCTATCTCTAAGCCTGACTTTGAACCTATTAGACCCTACACCTTCTCTGACTACAGCCAATACAGTTCTAACAATGAAGAAACCGCCTCATCTGAAGAAAGTCAGAGCGAATATTTTGCCAATAATAACAAAGATACTACCAGTGTGGAGGCTTCCGAATCAAACTCGAGCTCGAACAGTGATTCAAAATCATCACAAAACGGTGTCTATATATATAATGGTGCTGGCGGTAAGCATTTTGAGATATTTCTGTATTATTATTGTGTTTGTTTGGTTAAATGCGCTAATATGAGGAAATAGCAATAAATTATTTCTGTGTTGGTTAAAACATGCACCGAAATAAATTATTCTTATACGATACGACAGTAAATCTTTCTATAATTCTTGCATAAGGCAGCTATGATTGAATAATAGATCTGTACCTTTGTTGATTCCATAGCAACCCGTTTTACTTAATAGAACTTACAGATTTAGATTTTTGAAAAATTAATGAAATTAGATTGTGGCCAAAAACAGAAATAATATTTACCTACTTAACAGACCTTAGCCAGTTTTGCAACATTTTTATTTGTTGTGTTAATCTTATCTGTCACTTATGGCACATAATGCATGAAACTATATGGTATTAGGTGTTAAAGAGAATAAATCGGGTATAAACAACTAGCGCAAAAACTGCCTTTAATATTATGAAATATAACTGTTACCTGTATAACTGTGAATAGTACCAAACGCTAAAATCTAATTTGAAATTTGCAACATATTTCAGGCTATCCACAAAATATATCAGGTGGTTCAAACCCTAGCGGACAATCACCTTCTAACCCAGATGGTTCAAGCCCTAACGGACAAAAACCATCAACTCCAGAAGGTTCTAAACCCAACGGACAATCACCTCCTAACCCAGATGGTTCAAGCCCTAACGGACAAAAACCATCAACTCCAGAAGGTTCTAAACCCAACGGACAATCATCTTCTAACCCAGATGGTTCAAGCCCTAACGGACAAACACCATCAACTCCAAAAGGTTCTAAAACCAACGGACAATCATCTTCTAACCCAGATGGTTCAAGCCCTAACGGACAAAAACCATCAACTCCAGAAGGTTCTAAACCCAACGGACAATCACCTTCTGACCCAGATGGTTCAAGACCTAACGGACAAAAACCATCAACTCCAGAAGGTTCTAAACCCAACGGACAAAAACCATCAACTCCAGAAGGTTCTAAACCCAACGGACAATCACCTACTTACCCAGGTGGTTCAAGCCCTAACGGACAAAAACCACCAACTCCAGAAGGTTCTAAACCCAACGGACAGTCACCTTCTAGCCCTGATGGTACGCAAATACCCTACTCCATCTATGAGTATGATCAATACAGTTCTAACGATCAAAAGAACAGTCAATCCCAATCAAGTCAAAGCGAATATCTGGCGAAATTGGAGAAAGAGAGGAGCATTGTGAAGGCGACCAACTCAAATTCAAACTCAAAGAATGATTCATCAACATCACAAAACAATGTTCATGTATATCACGGTGTTGGAGGTAAGTTTGTCTTTCATTCTGTATTTTATCATTATAATATATTTAATTATCATTCTATATTTTATTATTATATATTTTATTTATCTCAATTCTATATTTGAAAAAAAAAAATAATAAGTACGTCAAATATTGAAGATAGTAAACTTTGCTATAACAAAACATTTCCTTAGTTTTTACAAAGGTGTACAAAAAAGATTCCGCCGTTTTTTAAAATAAACATTTACGCGCAGCAAATACGCAGCATGAGCTTTTTCCCCGTGACTATTTGGTTTTGCTATTTGCGCGTGGCCAGGAGGCTCCCATGATTTTTGTCTTTTTAGATTATATCAAGTTTTCATCAACAGTAACCATTCGAAGGAAAAATATTTTTTTGTGATTAGTTAGCAGTATTACTCATGCATAAGAGCGTTCAACATCTGCCTCCTTCCACTTTGATAGTTGTAATGTACGTTAAGGTAAGGTAAGCTCATGATATACTTCTAGAAGCAATCGACGCGCCGCAACAGTATTAATTTTTAATTATAGAAGTACCATTAAAAGTTCCCCCAAATGACACTATTTGGCTTCAATTAAATATATAATAAAACTGTATTTAAAGATTTCCGTAAATTCCATTCTTACGACCGGATATGGCATTGAATTAAATCACATGATACTTATTTTTTATGTTTATCACCGTTATACCTTTCCTGTACTACAAAAAACAATTCTAAACCAAAATTAGCTAAATCGACCCAGTCGTACGAAAGTTGAAACAAGACTAAAGAACAACGATTATAAATTATGAATTGATCAAAATATTAAAACATAAGGGTATTTCATTGTGACACAAATAATTTAAATAATAATTCAATTTCAGGCTATCAACAAGATAAACCTGGAAACACAAAACCTAGCGGACAGTCATCATCAACTCAAGGAGGTTCTAATCCCAACGAACAATTACCTTCTAACCCAAAAGATTCAAGCCATAACGGACAAGAAACACCAACTCAAGGAGGTTCTAATCCCAACGAACAATCACATTCTTACCCAGATGATTCAAGCCATAACGGACAAGAAACACCAACTCAAGGAGGTTCTAATCCCAACGAACAATCACATTCTTACCCAGATGATTCAAGCCATAACGGACAAGAAACACCAACTCAAGGAGGTTCTAATCCCAACGAACAATTACCTTCTAACCCAAAAGATTCAAGCCATAACGGACAAGAAACACCAACTCAAGGAGGTTCTAATCCCAACGAACAATTACCTTCTAACCCAAAAGATTCAAGCCATAACGGACAAGAACCACCAACTCAAGGAGGTTCTAATCCCAACGAACAATTACCTTCTAACCCAAAAGATTCAAGCCATAACGGACAAGAACCACCAACTCAAGGAGGTTCTAATCCCAACAAACAATCACATTCTTACCCAGATGATTCAAGCCATAACGGACAAGAAACACCAACTCAAGGAGGTTCTAATCCCAACGAACAATTACCTTCTAACCCAAAAGATTCAAGCCATAACGGACAAGAAACACCAACTCAAGGAGGTTCTAATCCCAACGAACAATTACCTTCTAACCCAAAAGATTCAAGCCATAACGGACAAGAACCACCAACTCAAGGAGGTTCTAATCCCAACGAACAATTACCTTCTAACCCAAAAGATTCAAGCCATAACGGACAAGAACCACCAACTCAAGGAGGTTCTAATCCCAACGAACAATCACCTAACCCAGATGATTCAAGCCATAACGGACAAACACCATCAACTCAAGGAGGTTCTAATCCCAACGAACAATCACCTAACCCGGATGATTCAAGCCATAACGGACAAACACCATCAACTCAAGGAGGTTCTAATCCCAACGAACAATCACCTAACCCGGATGATTCAAGCCATAACGGACAAACACCATCAACTACAACAACATCTAGCCCTGGTGGTACGCAAATACCCTACTCCATCTATGAGTATGATCAATACGGTTCTAACGATCAAAAGAACAGTCAATCCCAATCAAGTCAAAGCGAATATCTGGCGAAATTGGAGAAAGAGAGGAGCATTGTGAAGGCGACCAACTCAAATTCAAACTCAGAGAATGATTCATCAACATCACAAAACGATGTTCATGTATATCACGGTGTTGGAGGTAAGTTTGTCTTTCATTCTGTATTTTATCATTATAATATATTTTATTATCATTCTATATTTTATTATTATATATTTTATTTATCTCAATTCTATATTTGAAAAAAAAAATAATAAGTACGTCAAATATTGAAGATAGTAAACTTTGCTATAACAAAACATTTCCTTAGTTTTTACAAAGGTGTTCAAAAAAGATTCCGCCGTTTTTTAAAATAAACATTTACGCGCAGCAAATACGCAGCATGAGCTTTTTCCCCGTGACTATTTGGTTTTGCTATGAATATTGCGCGTGGCCAGGAGGCTCCCATGATTTTTGTCTTTTTAGATTATATCAAGTTTTCATCAACAGTAACCATTCGAAGGAAAAATATTTTTTTGTGATTAGTTAGCAGTATTACTCATGCATAAGAGCGTTCAACATCTGCCTCCTTCCACTTTGATCCTTGTAATGCACGTTAAGGTAAGGTAAGCTCTTGATATACTTCTAGAAGCAATCGACGCGCCGCAACAGTATTAATTTTTAATTATAGAAGTACCATTAAAAGTTCCCCCAAATGACACTATTTGGCTTCAATTAAATATATAATAAAACTGTATTTAAAGATTTCCGTAAATTCCATTCTTACGACCAGATATGGCATTGAATTAAATCACAATTCACATGATACTTATTTTTTATGTTTATCACCTTATATACCTTTCCTGTACTACAAAAAACAATTCTAAACCAAAATTAGCTAAATCGACCCAGTCGTACGAAAGTTGAAACAAGACTAAAGAACAACGATTATAAATTATGAATTGATCAAAATATTAAAACATAAGGGTATTTCATTGTGACACAAATAATTTAAATAGTAATTCAATTTCAGGCTATCCACAAGATAAACCTGGAAACACAAAACCTAGCGGACAGTCAGCATCAACTCCAGAAGGTTCTAAACCCAACGGACAATCACCTTCTAACCCAGATGATTCAAGCCCTAACGGACAAACACCATCAACTCCAAAAGGTTCTAAACCCAACGTACAATCATCTTCTAACCCAGATGGTTCAAGCCCTAACGGACAAAAACCATCAACTCCAGAAGGTTCTAAACCCAACGGACAATCACATTCTAACCCAGATGGTCCAAGCCCTAACGGACAAAAACCACCAACTCCAGGAGGTTCTAATCCCAACGAACAATCACCTCCTAACCCAGATGGTTCAAGCCCTAACGGAAAAAAACCATCAACTCCAGAAGGTTCTAAACCCAACGGACAATCATCTTCTAACCCAGATGGTTCAAGCCCTAACGGACAAACACCATCAACTCCAAAAGGTTCTAAAACCAACGGACAATCATCTTCTAACCCAGATGGTTCAAGCCCTAACGGACAAAAACCATCAACTCCAGAAGGTTCCAAACCCAACGGACAATCACCTTCTGACCCAGATGGTTCAAGACCTAACGGACAAAAACCATCAACTCCAGAAGGTTCTAAACCCAACGGACAAAAACCATCAACTCCAGAAGGTTCTAAACCCAACGGACAATCACCTACTTACCCAGGTGGTTCAAGCCCTAACGGACAAAAACCACCAACTCCAGAAGGTTCTAAACCCAACGGACAGTCACCTTCTAGCCCTGATGGTACGCAAATACCCTACTCCATCTATGAGTATGATCAATACAGTTCTAACGATCAAAAGAACAGTCAATCCCAATCAAGTCAAAGCGAATATCTGGCGAAATTGGAGAAAGAGAGGAGCATTGTGAAGGCGACCAACTCAAATTCAAACTCAAAGAATGATTCATCAACATCACAAAACAATGTTCATGTATATCACGGTGTTGGAGGTAAGTTTGTCTTTCATTCTGTATTTTATCATTATAATATATTTTATTATCATTCTATATTTTATTATTATATATTTTATTTATCTCAATTCTATATTTGACAAAAAAAAAATAAGTACGTCAAATATTGAAGATAGTAAACTTTGCTATAACAAAACATTTCCTTAGTTTTTACAAAGGTGTACAAAAAAGATTCCGCCGTTTTTTAAATTAAACATTTACGCGCAGCAAATACGCAGCATGAGCTTTTTCCCCGTGACTATTTGGTTTTGCTATAAATATTGCGCGTGGTCAGGAGGCTCCCATGATTTTTGTCTTTTTAGATTATATCAAGTTTTCATCAACAGTAACCATTCGAAGGAAAAATATTTTTTTGTGATTAGTTAGCAGTATTACTCATGCATAAGAGCGTTCAACATCTGCCTCCTTCCACTTTGATCCTTGTAATGCACGTTAAGGTAAGGTAAGCTCTTGATATACTTCTAGAAGCAATCGACGCGCCGCAACAGTATTAATTTTTAATTATAGAAGTACCATTAAAAGTTCCCCCAAATGACACTATTTGGCTTCAATTAAATATATAATAAAACTGTATTTAAAGATTTCCGTAAATTCCATTCTTACGACCGGATATGGCATTGAATTAAATCACAATTCACATGATACTTATTTTTTATGTTTATCACCTTATATACCTTTCCTGTACTACAAAAAACAATTCTAAACCAAAATTAGCTAAATCGACCCAGTCGTACGAAAGTTGAAACAAGACTAAAGAACAACGATTATAAATTATGAATTGATCAAAATATTAAAACATAAGGGTATTTCATTGTGACACAAATAATTTAAATAGTAATTCAATTTCAGGCTATCCACAAGATAAACCTGGAAACACAAAACCTAGCGGACAGTCAGCATCAACTCCAGAAGGTTCTAAACCCAACGGACAATCACCTTCTAACCCAGATGATTCAAGCCCTAACGGACAAACACCATCAACTCCAAAAGGTTCTAAACCCAACGTACAATCATCTTCTAACCCAGATGGTTCAAGCCCTAACGGACAAAAACCATCGACTCCAGAAGGTTCTAAACCCAACGGACAATCACATTCTAACCCAGATGGTCCAAGCCCTAACGGACAAAAACCACCAACTCCAGGAGGTTCTAATCCCAACGAACAATCACCTCCTAACCCAGATGGTTCAAGCCCTAACGGAAAAAAACCATCAACTCCAGAAGGTTCTAAACCCAACGGACAATCATCTTCTAACCCAGATGGTTCAAGCCCTAACGGACAAACACCATCAACTCCAAAAGGTTCTAAAACCAACGGACAATCATCTTCTAACCCAGATGGTTCAAGCCCTAACGGACAAAAACCATCAACTCCAGAAGGTTCCAAACCCAACGGACAATCACCTTCTGACCCAGATGGTTCAAGACCTAACGGACAAAAACCATCAACTCCAGAAGGTTCTAAACCCAACGGACAAAAACCATCAACTCCAGAAGGTTCTAAACCCAACGGACAATCACCTACTTACCCAGGTGGTTCAAGCCCTAACGGACAAAAACCACCAACTCCAGAAGGTTCTAAACCCAACGGACAGTCACCTTCTAGCCCTGATGGTACGCAAATACCCTACTCCATCTATGAGTATGATCAATACAGTTCTAACGATCAAAAGAACAGTCAATCCCAATCAAGTCAAAGCGAATATCTGGCGAAATTGGAGAAAGAGAGGAGCATTGTGAAGGCGACCAACTCAAATTCAAACTCAAAGAATGATTCATCAACATCACAAAACAATGTTCATGTATATCACGGTGTTGGAGGTAAGTTTGTCTTTCATTCTGTATTTTATCATTATAATATATTTTATTATCATTCTATATTTTATTATTATATATTTTATTTATCTCAATTCTATATTTGAAAAAAAAAAATAAGTACGTCAAATATTGAAGATAGTAAACTTTGCTATAACAAAACATTTCCTTAGTTTTTACAAAGGTGTACAAAAAAGATTCCGCCGTTTTTTAAATTAAACATTTACGCGCAGCAAATAGGCAGCATGAGCTTTTTCCCCGTGACTATTTGGTTTTGCTATGAATATTGCGCGTGGTCAGGAGGCTCCCATGATTTTTGTCTTTTTAGATTATATCAAGTTTTCATCAACAGTAACCATTCGAAGGAAAAATATTTTTTTGTGATTAGTTAGCAGTATTACTCATGCATAAGAGCGTTCAACATCTGCCTCCTTCCACTTTGATCCTTGTAATGCACGTTAAGGTAAGGTAAGCTCTTGATATACTTCTAGAAGCAATCGACGCGCCGCAACAGTATTAATTTTTAATTATAGAAGTACCATTAAAAGTTCCCCCAAATGACACTATTTGGCTTCAATTAAATATATAATAAAACTGTATTTAAAGATTTCCGTAAATTCCATTCTTACGACCGGATATGGCATTGAATTAAATCACAATTCACATGATACTTATTTTTTATGTTTATCACCTTATATACCTTTCCTGTACTACAAAAAACAATTCTAAACCAAAATTAGCTAAATCGACCCAGTCGTACGAAAGTTGAAACAAGACTAAAGAACAACGATTATAAATTATGAATTGATCAAAATATTAAAACATAAGGGTATTTCATTGTGACACAAATAATTTAAATAGTAATTCAATTTCAGGCTATCCACAAGATAAACCTGGAAACACAAAACCTAGCGGACAGTCAGCATCAACTCCAGAAGGTTCTAAACCCAACGGACAATCACCTTCTAACCCAGATGATTCAAGCCCTAACGGACAAACACCATCAACTCCAAAAGGTTCTAAACCCAACGTACAATCATCTTCTAACCCAGATGGTTCAAGCCCTAACGGACAAAAACCATCGACTCCAGAAGGTTCTAAACCTAACGGACAATCACATTCTAACCCAGATGGTCCAAGCCCTAACGGACAAAAACCACCAACTCCAGGAGGTTCTAATCCCAACGAACAATCACATTCTTACCCAGATGATTCAAGCCATAACGGACAAGAACCACCAACTCAAGGAGGTTCTAATCCCAACGAACAATCATCTTCTAACCCAGGTGGTTCAAGCCCTAACGGACAAAAACCATCAACTCCAGAAGGTTCTAAACCCAACGGACAATCACCTTCTAACCCAAATGGTCCAAGCCCTAACGGACAAAAACCATCAACTCCAGAAGGTTCTAAACCCAACGGGCAATCACCTACTTACCCAGATGGTTCAAGCCCTAACGGACAAAAACCATCAACTCCAGAAGGTTCTAAACCCAACGGACAGTCACCTTCTAGCCCTGATGGTACGCAAATACCCGACTCCATCTATGAGTATGATCAATACAGTTCTAACGATCAAAAGAACAGTCAATCCCAATCAAGTCAAAGCGAATATCTGGCAAAATTGGAGAAAGAGAGGAGCATTGTGAAGGCGACCAACTCAAATTCAAACTCAAAGAATGATTCATCAACATCACAAAACAATGTTCATGTATATCACGGTGTTGGTAAGTTTGTCTTTTATTATTTATCTCTATTCTATATTTGAGAAAAAGAAGAGAAAAAGGAGGTTCAAGGCAACAGTGGATCACTTTTTTCACTAAAATAGAAGCAGTAGTCAGAAATTTTAATAATATCAGTTATAGTGTAACTAATGTGTGTAGTTTCATTATTTAAATCGGTTTAGGTAAATAAAAATAAAATAATATTTTAAGACAGAAATAAATATTTTACAAGACAACTTATATGAGACACTGTGTACTGGGGGTAGGAAAAATAAATAGGACCTTAGGATACAAGGAATATTTCACTTATTTGCTTTATATTAAACTTTATTGAGTAATAAATCAATGCTGATATTTTTTATAATAATATGCTTTGTACTGAAGTAGTCATTTTGTAAATAATCAACAAAATGACTACTTCAGTGTTTATAAACAAAATTTCATACTTTAATTAAAAAAAATTAAACAGTGATGGTTTAAACTTAACTTTGTCAACATTTCTTTTAATTATTATTAAATAAATAAGTTTTCCTTTGGTCCGGTCTTAGCCACTGACCACTGTGGACTCAAGTGATTTGAGCCGCTGTGTTCTACACCACCATTAAATAAATAAATATAAATAAATTATTTATTGCATTTCGAATTTAAGCTTTACCACACACAGTGGCTGTGCATTGACTAATGATGTCTCAACTGAGACACGAAATTGCACAAAATAACCTCAACGGAACATATTTAAGAAAGAAAGAAATAAATTTATTGTCATTTAAAACAAACACACGATATACCACACATAAATTATAACAATAAAAAAGTACTTTAGAACTAATTGGAAAAAAAAAGAAGATGAAAAAACATATCAGCATACTCCGCGGCTCATTGCTTGTTGCATATTTCCACCTCACTGATATGATAAAAGGTTAGTCAACAAATAAATGTTGATTGAAACATGCATTTTCAGTTGTAAAAACAAAAAACTACTTATAACTAATAACTTTTTCAGTAAATACCGCCGACGCAAGTGAATTAGTTGTAAAACGAACCGAACTCAGGATCGTCTGAGGAGTAAAATAAATCCATACTAATATTATAAATGCGAAAGTAACTCTGTCTGTCTGCCTGTTACTCAATCACGCCTAAACTACTGAACCAATTTGCATGAAATTTGGTATGGAGATATTTTGATACCCGAGAAAGGACATAGGCTACCTTTTAATGCGAAATATGTACCACGGGCGAAGCCGGGGCGGACCTCTAGTCTTTAATATTTTCTGAAAAACGATCACTGCGTCACTGTTGTCGCTACAGCCACTGTTGTCGCCTTTATCATACTTCAAATATTGAAGATAGTAAATTTTGCTGTAAAGAAACATTTCTTCTTCATTTTTAAAATAAATTATAATTGCATTTAAAGATTTTCAAAAATTAAATTTTTACGACCGGCAATGGAAATAATTTCAATCACGCGATACTTATTTTTTTGTTTCTCACCTTAAAACCTTTTCTGGACTACCAAAAACATTTCTAAACCAAAATCAGGCTAGTCGTACGCGAGTCGAAGCATACTAACGAACAGTGATTATAAATTATGAATTAACCCACTTGTTAAAACATTAGGGGTTTATTATTAAATAATAATGGTTTTATATTATTTGTAACGAATAATTATTTAATTTCAGGCTATCCACAAAATAAACCTGGAAATTCAAACCCTAACGGCCAATCACCGTCATCTACAGGAGGTTCAAATCCCAACGGACAATCATCTTCTAACCCAGATGGTTCAAGCCCTAACGGACAAAAACCATCAACTACAGGAGGTTCTAATCCCAAAGGACAATCACCTTCTAACCCAGATGGTTCAAGCCCTAACGGACAAAAACCATTAACTACAGGAGGTTCTAATCCCAACGGACAATCAACTTCTAACCCAGATGGTTCAAGCCCTAACGGACAAAAACCATTAACTACAGGAGGTTCTAATCCCAACGGACAATCAACTTCTAACCCAGATGGTTCAAGCCCTAACGGACAAAAACCATTAACTACAGGAGGTTCTAATCCCAACGGACAATCAACTTCTAACCCAGATGGTTCAAGCCCTAACGGACAAAAACCATTAACTACAGGAGGTTCTAATCCCAACGGACAATCAACTTCTAACCCAGATGGTTCAAGCCCTAACGGACAAAAATCATTAACTACAGGAGGTTCTAATCCCAACGGACAATCAACTTCTAACCCAGATGGTTCAAGCCCTAACGGACAAAAACCATTAACTACAGGAGGTTCTAATCCGAACGGACAATCAACTTCTAACCCAGATGGTTCAAGCCCTAACGGACAAAAACCATTAACTACAGGAGGTTCTAATCCCAACGGACAATCAACTTCTAACCCTGATGGTTCAAGCCCTAACGGACAAAAACCATTAACTACAGGAGGGTCTAATCCCAACGGACAATCAACTTCTAACCCAGATGGTTCAAGCCCTAACGGACAAAAACCATCAACTACAGGAGGTTCTAATCCCAAAGGACAATCACCTTCTAACCCAGATGGTTCAAGCCCTAACGGACAAAAACCATCAACTACAGGAGGTTCTAATCCCAAAGGACAATCACCTTCTAACCCAGATGGTTCAAGCCCTAACGGACAAAAACCATTAACTACAGGAGGTTCTAATCCCAACGGACAATCAACTTCTAACCCAGATGGTTCAAGCCCTAACGGACAAAAACCATTAACTACAGGAGGTTCTAATCCGAACGGACAATCAACTTCTAACCCAGATGGTTCAAGCCCTAACGGACAAAAACCATTAACTACAGGAGGGTCTAATCCCAACGGACAATCAACTTCTAACCCAGATGGTTCAAGCCCTAACGGACAAAAACCATCAACTACAGGAGGTTCTAATCCCAAAGGACAATCACCTTTTAACCCAGATGGTTCAAGCCCTAACGGACAAAAACCATTAACTACAGGAGGTTCTAATCCCAACGGACAATCAACTTCTAACCCAGATGGTTCAAGCCCTAACGGACAAAAACCATTAACTACAGGAGGTTCTAATCCGAACGGACAATCAACTTCTAACCCAGATGGTTCAAGCCCTAACGGACAAAAACCATTAACTACAGGAGGTTCTAATCCGAACGGACAATCAACTTCTAACCCAGATGGTTCAAGCCCTAACGGACAAAAACCATTAACTACAGGAGGTTCTAATCCCAACGGACAATCAACTTCTAACCCTGATGGTTCAAGCCCTAACGGACAAAAACCATTAACTACAGGAGGGTCTAATCCCAACGGACAATCAACTTCTAACCCAGATGGTTCAAGCCCTAACGGACAAACACCATCAACTCCAGGAGGTTCAAATCCCAACGGACAGTCACCATCAACTCCAGGAGGTTCTTATCCCAACGGACAAACGAGTTCATGCCCCGAAAACCCTGATGACACTGACGCTACGGATACTTCAGGTAGGTCTTTAAAAAATTGAATTGACAGAAAAGTAAGTAGATTAATCAAATAGAAAATTTCATAATGGTTATCAAGCATCGCCCTGGAATGGCGGAAAGACGCGGGTTCGAATCCCGCCTGGTGATCGAATTTTTTCTTTTCTTTATAAATTTATAATACATTTTAATTTATTAATGTTTTTTACTTTTTGCAGTTGACTACGCGCTTCCCAGTAGTGGAAAAATCTGCATCTGCTTTAGCAGCCATCTTGAAATCCCATCAGGCATACGAGACCAATTTAGATTTTACTAGATCATCTCATTTCCGAAAATATTGTAGTACTAGTGTAGTTGTAAGCGAGCATTGTAAAAATCAATCTTTGTATTGAACCAAAAATATTAATAAATAAATTGTGCATATTTGTGTTTATTTTATTTTTCCGTAAATGAACCCAATCTGAAGAAAATGTTATAAATAAATAAATCCTTTATTTGCATTTAAAAACATAGTATTATAACTTGCAATACATAACAGCATGTTTAGCTGTTATTAAACAGCATGTAAATTATTCTATTACATATCAGCAAATAAGATACACTTGTGATTTGTTATATTTACTATGTCATTTACATATAATACAAAAAGAATGGGACCAAGGACACTGCCTTGCGGTACACCATATTTTATTATTTCGTAGTTATAAAAGTAATGCGTATTTATTTACTTTAGAAACTACTACACACTGGCACACTGCTGCCTATTTTAAAGATAAGATGTTATCCAGTGTAGCGCTTACCTTTTTATACCGTAAGATTCTATTTTTTTAACAGTTTTAAGTGTGACACGAAGTCGAAGGCTTTGGAAAGATCAAGGAAAAAAGATGTAATTAGTTTGTTTTGATTTATGCTACTTAAAACTTTATCCATCAGGGAGTATATAGCTAAAGTATTTGTTTTTTTTCTGAAACGCATACTGATCCTTAACAATAATACTGAATTTATTGCAAAAAATAACCAATTTTTCATGCATACACTTTTCAAAGTTTTTTGATAGAAGTAATAGTATCAAAGTAATAGGTGGACAGTTATTAACGTCAAGTTTGTTGCCTTTTTTAAAAAACGGCTTTACTATCGACTTTTTGAATGCCTCTGGAAAAATCTCCAAAGAAAAGGAGGCGTTTATTAGGGGAGAACATCTACAGCGATACATGACTTTATCACTTTCGTATTCAATCCATCGTAACCCACAGAGCCAGTCAATTTCAATCTTTACTTCATCAGCCGTCATGGGATTAAGAAACATAGTATTCGTATTTAAACTAATATTACTTTTAACTACACTAATATTATAAAGAGGAAAACTTTGTTTGTTTGTTTGATTGTAATGAATAGGCTCATAAACTACGGGACCGATTTTAAAAATCCTTTCACCATTCGAAAGCTACATTATCCACGAGTAATGTAATACATATTATAAAGGCGAAAGTTTGTAAGGATGTATGGATGTATGGATGTATGGATGTTTGTTACTCTTTCACGTAAAAACTACTGAACCGATTACAATGAAATTTAGCACACATATAGAGGGTAACTTGGATTAACACATAGGATAGTTTTTATCCCGGAAATCCCACGGGAACGGGAACTATGCGGGTTTTCCTTTGCAAACGCGGGCGAAGCCGCGGGCAGAAATCTAGTATAGGCTATATATCATCATGCTAAGACCAACAGGAGCGGAGTAATGCGGGTGAAACCGCGCGGCACAGCTAGTACCTCATACAATTACCATTTGTAATAGTTGTATCTGAATTTATATAATGTCTATTAAAAGTATATTTTGTTAAATGATTATAATGAGGTTGAAGTGGTTCTTTTATTTATTTCTTTAGTTTGTTTCACTTAGCTTACATTCATATAAAACGATTCTATAAATTATAAATAAATAGTTAAAAAGAAAACTACAAAACAACAACAAAATATTGTATTTAGATAAAAACTTTGGTTTTGGAATACTCAAAATTTTAAGTGACTTTTTTTACTATCAAAGGAAAAGACTGACCCAGGATACAGGTAGTTAATAAAACACGCTTATACCCTTATACTCATAAAATTATTGTATTGTCACCGATCCGTGATTAAAGTGACAAAGTTTGAATTAAATCTGTCCACTTAAAGTGGGTCAATATAGAATACAAAGAAGTCGGATACATACATACAGGCGAAGCTAATATAAGCGTGTAAAGTTAGGTTTTTAAAATATAATATTGAATATGTCATAGTAATAAATGAGATTGCGTTTATCTATTCCTATATTTAACCATCTATTAGTCCATGATTTAACTTAAGATACAGACAACAATGCAGATTCCGCCGATTTCCGATTTCCGCCCGCGATTTCTAAGAAAAACCCGTTCCCGTTTCTGTGGGATTTCCGGGATAAAAAGCCTATGCCTTCAGCTATTACTTTTGCATTATAATCAGTTCAGTAGTATTTGCGTGAAAGAGTAACAAATATCCATCCTCACAAACTTTCGCATTTATAATATTAGGAATTGATAGGAAATTGTTGTCATTAGGTCCTTTTACAATCTGTAAGAACAGGATAATCGATTAACACTTTTGTATATAAAAATTATCGTATGTCCAAATTATCAGTATTTATTATCCAATACATAAAAATTCTCTTGCCACGGTGTTTGTAGTTAAATGCCTTCGAAATCATCGAGTTTGTATGCATAGCGGGTAGTTCAGACCATCGCATCGGACATCTATTTTTCATACCCCTAGGTGAGAAAAAGGCAGAACAACGTTTGCCGGGACAGTCCTATAATATTCCCCTTCAGGTTTAAGTATTAACAGTTACAAATAATCCGATCCAGCTTCTTGCGTGTGCTGTACAAATTCTTCCTCAACTTATAAACTATCTGGTCTGCTATTTCATCACTTGCGTCAGATAGTTCAGTTTTAATCCCTCGCTTAATTTCATCAAACGTCGCATCAGGAATACCATCTTCTATGACTTCTTTCTCTTCTATATTCTTATTAACCAATATATCGTGAAGGTCTTTAGCAAAGTCTTGTAAGAACACTTCTAAAGTTGCTTTGACAGTTTCCATGTCGTCTGATGTAAGGTTATTGTGTTGTAATTTCACATATTCTGCCATCATGTTTTTGAAGTTAGTCGTGTAAGTTAGGACGTTGGCATCTCTGTCGTTGTCTTCAACACTGGGTGTTATCTCTGTTGTTCCTTCATCTTGATCTGTGACTGGGAGCCCTGTTGTAGTTAATAGTGTTGCTAGTAGGATTATTAGCCCTGTAATAAAATATATTTGTATTTAATTACTAGCGGTCCGCCCCGGCTTCGCCCGTGGTACATATTTCGCAATAAAAGGTAGCCTATGTCCTTTCTCGGGTATCAAAATATCTCCATACCAAATTTCATGCAAATTGGTTCAGTAGTTTAGGCGTGATTGAGTAACAGACAGACAGACAGAGTTACTTTCGCATTTATAATATTAGTATGGATTATCGTAAGAGACTGCGAATTTTTATTTGTTTTTACATTAAAAAAAGAACAATGTACTAAAAACGAAATCGAACTACATATTACTTAAATGCTTTATTTGTTTTATAGACAAAGTCAATAATGAGCTTTTACTAAATCGGACAAATTTCTGAAACGAACTGAAATGTTTTTACCGAAATCATTTTGTTTTTGAATACGCTGCAAAATTTTGCTCTTAGGTATATCGTTACTTTGGACAGATGCATTTTCTGAGAACATTTACTATGGTAATGTATATTTTTTTACACCAAAGTAGAGACTTCAACGAACAAAAGGCCCCCGACTTTTTGCAAAAAGCTGATACTTTGATGATTGAAAATTAGGTGATTTTTTATATTAATTTAACGAAAATTTAAGTTTTAGATTTTAATTGTGATAGTAAATTCAAGAACTTCTGCACCGATTTTCATTCTGTTTTCACTTATGAATAGCGTGGTTTAAAAGATTTAGTATCTATATCATTTGTTAAGTTTTAGAAAACATGGGCTGAAAGTATTAATAATTTAGGAACAGCTGATATTAAATACAAATAACTTACACATTGTAACCACACAACGTGATGAAGAGACGCTTCAAGGAGCCACAATGAGGCAATTTTATAATTCAGACACTTTGTTAAAGAATCGCGGTATGCAAGAGTGAGATATTTTTGTTTATAGCTGGATAGTAAAATAGTGAACTCTATGCAATAAAAACATCTACCTACATTTATGAATTTTTCAAAAAATAAAATGTAAAACATATGTCTAATCATAGACAAAAGAATATAAATTTTTTATAATTAATATAAATAGTGCATTTTTTTAAAAAGACGTAGGTACTAAACATTTCTTTCACTTTTTTCATTATTTTCAATTCATACTCTATAATTTAAATCATACCTATAAATGTACAAAAGAAAAAGATAAATAAAGCTGTTTCATTTTCATGTTATACTATTTTATTGCTTCAAAAATTAAAGTGTTACATTATTGCATATTACGATCCTTTCAATTTGTGTTCTTAAGCAACTAACAACTAACTGCGCATTGCGACTAAATATGTTATATTTATAATACCGGAAATGTAATGTCTATACCTTAATAGGTCTACACAGAGCAAGCAGCCTCGCGAAGCAATTACTGAATTGTTGCAGCCTCGCGAAGAATCAACCCTTTTTTTTATAGTGGGGAAATCTTCCAAAGATACTCACGGCCCCCGGGGAAGGAGCCGTGGGTTATGTCGGATTCTTACCGACTAAAACCCCACTGTGTTCCGTCGAGCCGCTTTAATGATGGGGCCGCGGGTATTTGTTAGAATTCTTCCGCGACGCGAAGAATCTACCCTAGGTTCCAGTGGTTCCACCAATAGCTTTTACCAATAATGCGCGAGGATGTCTAGCGAGGATCGTTTTTGTAAATAACCAATAGAATTGCTTACTTACTGCAAACTTCAAATAATTTGGAAAATCCAAAAGTGCACGCCTCATATTTTTTTTTTAATAAATATTTATTCATTATTATTTTTGTTTATTTAATAACAATTAAACCACATCGAATCAGACCCTGAAAAATGAAAGGGTTCTATTCCTGAGCATACTCAAGCGTAAGAGAAAAAAAAAGACTCGATTAGTAAAGTATTTCGGTCGCTATCGTGTTAACAAGAAAAAGGATCCGCACATACAGACACACGGACGTCCAAAACAGAACTTTTTTAAACTGTTTTTTAACTAGTTTAAATAACAAAAATGACATCAAAAATATCATGAACGTTAAAAATAGTGTTTTTTCTTAATATGTGTGTGTATGTATTATCTTACAAGTGCAATGTATGATACATAAAGACATTTTAAGTTTGAAAAATCAGATGTTTTGCGCGAAGTGACAGTAGTACCCACCTCAACGCTTCGCTTATGAGGCGTGCAATTATATGAAGGGATATGATTGGTGGTAAAACACCCTTATAGGGGTGCAAAAATTTGTAATTTTTCGATTAGAATCGACACCTACTATATCAATAATTATTGTGGAAATAAAAACCAAACCAATCTTAATATATTATATAAATCTCGTGTCACAATGTTTGTCCTCAATGGACTCCTAAACCACTTAACCGATTATAATAAAATTCGCACACCATGTGCAGTTCGATCCAACTTGAGAGATAGGATAGTTTAAACATGTAGGTACCACGGGCGAAGCCGGGGCGGACCACTAGTGTTCTTATAAATCTTATCCTACTTTATACTCACTACCTTATTATTATAAACGTCAAATTGAGCAAAAAAATTCTTTCATCTTAGTTTCCAGCCAATTCGGAACGCTAGTACAGAATATAACAGACGAAGCTAGGTGGATCACTAGTATATACCCTAATAATTCTACATCATACTAATAAATAAGCGTGAAAGTAAGAATGTATGAATGTTAATTTGTTAATCTGTCTATTTAATTGTTACACGAAAACTACTGAAAGGGTTTTGATGATGCTTGTCTGTGATATATCTTATGTACCTAACACATAAGTTATAGAAATACTTGCAAGCCCGCGAGTGAAACCGCGCGGCATAGCTAGCTAAACTCAAACTCAAACTCAAACATTTATTTATTCAATTAGACTTCTTGGAGAAGCACTTTTGAAACGTCAATACATATTTTTACATTTACCACCGATTCGGAAAGCAGTATCGATGGAGAAGAACCGGCAAGAAACTCCATAGTTGCTCTTTTAAATCATATCAGTATTACAATTTAATTTTACAAAATATGTAACTGTATATTATCATAATATGCCAGAGAACTGTCCTGTCGTTTTTACGCGATAACCCTCCATAGGTTTTTATCTTCCATATATTCCTTAATGCTGTAATAGGCTCTCTGAACTAATACGTTTTTTACATAATTTCTGGGGGCACGGCAGTGCCCCCGCCAAGTCGAGCAAAAAAAAGCGGCACGGCCGTACCATCCTTTTCTCGAAGCAATTCGGGCCTTTTTCGACCCCCTATAATTCGGTTGTGGATAAAGCAAGAAACCTGAATCTTCAGTAACTAATCCGGTATTGTATAAACACGGAATATTTAAAATTTCAGTCAATTTGAACCAGTAGTTTAAGAATGACAACTTGTTAAAGTTTCTAAATTTTGTCACTCACTGACTCACCGATCATCAAAAGTCCAAGGCACTTCTAGCAGACTTAGAAGCTTCATATTTGGAATACATATAGAGTTTAGTGTCTTAATCATGGGAAAACTCAAATATTTTGTAATTTCGGTCCAGTTTTCCAAATACACCAACTGCATCAATAACTTTGTAATCCCATATAAATATATGGGATTACAAAGTTATTTATGCAGTTGGTGGTTGGTGGTGGTTATAAATTTAATAGGTGTAGATAGGTACCTACCATATGAGGCAAGGGAGGGGGTATAGGGTGGGTAAGGGTGTGTTTAGCCCATGAAACTGAACAACATTATTACTTACTAATTGTAAAATGATCGACGTAATGAAAAACACATGATTGGACATGTCTTGAAGTACGAAAATCTAATAAAACAATATATTATAATTTAAATCTGTTATATATAAATTGTTGGCGCGACTAGCCTCCTTACAGACAGACTGGCCTCTATTTTACTTTATGACTGAGTAGATGGTATCAAAAAGAAAGGCTCTACAAAAAGAAGTGAGATCCCATCAAAAACATCCTGTAAAAAACCCAAGTCTCGCAGCTCAGTCTTTCTACCGTCAAAAGTTGTGAGATCCATGTAATACCAAGTCGGTTAATCTATTTAGTGTCTACTTGAAGGACCTTCTGTCTTAAGTTATTACATAAGTTATTATCATGCCAATATTAAAAATATTTAACGTTTTAAACAAATAGATCGACTTGGACATCGCATGAAAACAAAATGAATATTACAATATTATATTAGATTCTTTAGTCTCTCGCGCCTCACGCGATTGAAACTCTCGTTCCTGTTGGTCGCTGGCCCGTCGTGCTGTGTAGTGTGATACATACTAATAATCAAATCAAGCGATGTCCAAGTCGATATATTTGTTTAAAACGTTAAATATTTTTAATATTGGCATGATAATAACTTATGTAATAACTTAAGACAGAAGGTCCTTCAAGTAGACACTAAATAGATTAACCGACTTGGTATTACATGGATCTCACAACTTTTGACGGTAGAAAGACTGAGCTGCGAGACTTGGGTTTTTTACAGGATGTTTTTGATGGGATTTAAATTTAGCACTACTAAACTCTTTGATACTATGAGGAATTCTGTTGTAAAAAAGTATACCTTGGCCCATAAATGAATTTTTAACTTTAGCTAGACGATAAAATGGCATTTCAATTTTATTTAGCTAGCTGCTAATATAACTTTTAGAAACAATACATTTCATTACACTTTTATCAATTTATTTGTTCGAACCCAGGTCGCCTAACTAGATAAATATTATTATGTCATTAGGTACCTAAGTATCTACATAGCTAAATTCCTAGCAAATAGATTCAGAGCCATACTTATTAACTGCATAAAGTAAACCATTGTTAGAATATCAATCATTCTATTAGCATATAATTGCTGTTATATGAAAAACATAAAATATCTACAAGTACGTATTTTTACCGTTTCTAAGAATTTTTATTACGCATGGCAATAGAATATTGCGACGGTGTTATTTTCGATAGCAATCCTTGAAAAGCTGTTTACATAATACGATTTTGTAAACAATTACGTTAAAATTTACCAAAAAGGAAAAAAAACATATTGAAAGGGAGTAGATACGGCTAGATTTTTACATCGTGCTCCCAGAATTTCGTTGTTTTAAGGTGTTGACAGCTGGTAGACTATTCAGGCTGCTTTTTTTTCGCTTCGAAATGCGTAATTTTTGTGAAAACGGCCAATTTTTATTGTCCGTGTTACAAGCTTTGACTGCAACATAGAAAATTAAAAAAAATGGCTTAAAATTTTGATGCGCATTACGCTTCTCTAGTGAGTGGTCTGTTTTCTGTTTTTCTTAGTTTTCCTACGACGACCGTGGCTATTCTTTTGAACTTTTGATACTTTCTTACGATCGGCCTTTGCTTTTATTTTGGACCCTTTGGACGCTTTGCGATAATTTTTTACTGGTGCACTATGACCACGAACTACAAGTGCTGGATCTGGTAGGATCCTCATGATTTTAGTTCGGATGAGAAGCAATATATAAAACGGTCACTACATTCCTGCGAAGTGGCTCACATGTGGAATTTACCAAGATTTGTGCGTGAGTTTGGCACGCGAGAGTAATAGGTGGCATTTGCTGTGAAGCAAGGGCTCATTCAAAAAAAAACTTTGCGGAATCCACCATGAAAATTCAATACACACCAAACTTAACTGTTGGCTCTTTTGTTCGTTACAAGGGAAAGTGTAAGGATTCTCGATAGATTAGATCTTAATATATACAAAATATCTCGTGTCACAATGTTTGTCCTTAATGGACCTCTAAACCACTTAACCGATTATAATAAAATTCGTTAATATATATAAATCTCGTGTCACAATGTTTGTCCTTAATGGACCTCTAAACCACTTAACCGATTATAATAAAATTCGCACACCATGTACAGTTCGATCCAACTTGAGAGATAGGATAGTTTAAACATGTAGGTACCACAGGCGAAGCCGGGGCGGACCGCTAGTAGATTATAGATTTTTGCATAGTCAAGTCAATTGAGATTTGTTTGAAAATACAAAAATAGGATTGCCCACAATCTTACGCAATGTTACGCGAATAAATGGCCTGTTGAGAAAGTTATTTGGGAAGATGGGACAAGATATGGAAACCAATGCTTGTCCGGAGTTAGCGTCGTTGACTGGTACATAGACTGCCGAGATGTGGTGCTCTATTTGTTATCTAAACAAGAGAAGAAAGGTGGCCCAGGCAAGATAATGCAGATAGACCAACGCAAATTTTGAAAGATAAAGCACACTGAAGCTAAAATTTGGTTTAGATTACACTTTTTTACAAGTAAATAAAGTTGACTAAGTACGTTTTAAAATCATTGAATTCCTCATCCATTAAGACAAAACGTTTGGTACAAGAGCTATTCCACAAACAAAACAAAATTTATATCAAATATCAACGGTTCCCTTAACATTAATTGCACGAAATCCTGTAACTCCGCATATATAGCCCTCCTTGCTGCGTCCGCAAAAACTGTCTCCATTCGAGCCACTAACACTTGTAACCCTTTAATCATTGCTATCACTTCGATTGTGGCGAATTTCTCTTCAGAACTATAGTTGTAACGAGTCGCCTGGAGAAAAACAAATATTTTTAAAGTGAAACTTTTATTACATCGTCTCAAACTTTTTGGTCTGTGTAACGCATGTCGCATGACGGTCGAACCATACGATAATTATCGTACAAATACGATAATTTTGTGCCTAAGTTTCACTTTTACCGTCGTTTCATAAAACCACACAACATTTTTTTATTTTGAATTTCAGTAGCATAATTTTGAATAATTTCATCACAAATTCTATTAAAATCGAATAATTTAAATTTTGAAGTTTTAGATTTTCGAACTTTGGGGTGAAAAGACATTGAAGTGATAAAAGAAGCCAGTTTTATAACTTTGTGAATTTATTTGTGTGCTACACTACTAGTATCTGCCACTCCCCATCCTCCCCACTTCCATCCTGCCCTCTACCCGCCCATCCTCCCCTCTACCCGCCCATCCTCCCCTCACCCCACTCATCCTCCCCTCTACCCGCCCATCCTCCCCTCACCCCACCCATCCTCCCCTCTCCCCACTCATCCTCCCTCTCCCCACCTCATCCTTCCCTCTCCCCTCCCATCCTCCCCCCTCCTGACCTCCCCCCTCCTGACCTCTCCCCACTCATCCTTCCCTCTACCCACCCATCCTCCCATCTTCCCACCCATCCTCCCCTATCCCCACTCACCCTCTCATACTCCTCAGCGTCAGGCGGACACCTCGGGTTAGTAGCATGATCTGTAGGATGCAATAACTTCCAAGAACAAAGTTCAATTAATACTGAACACCAAGATGAGAGGAGCTGTAAGCCGCGCAAGCACAAATCGGCGACTGCACGGTTTTCCGTGTCCGAACCGGCCTCTTTGAATGTTGTTGTCACCTGGAGGAGAAAAATATATAATTAACTAGCGGTCCGCCCCGGCTTCGCCCTACCTACATGTTTAAACTATCCTATCTCTCAAGTTGGATCTAACTGCACATGGTGTGCGAATTTTATAATAATCGGTTAAGTGGTTTAGGAGTCCATTGAGGACAAACATTGTGACACGAGATTTATATATATTAATTAAGATAGTACCTAGAGCCATTTTAATAGGCAACATTTGACAGTTCAACAAAATTCAACAACGTAACCTAGTAACGGCGAAATAGAATAATATGTTATTTCGTTTTGTTAGAACTGCACATTTGCTTAGCTTTTTTCAATTACGATTACATATTTATAATAATAATGACGATACAAGTAATTTTAAGATATTTTGATTGTACTGATAAAACCATTCTAAACATAATAAACAATTTCTGGTTGGAAGAAATGACGTCGCTACAATCCAACTACAATCTGTGCTACAATTTTGTGTCAATAAACCTTTTTTTCTTTTTAACTAACAGAGACGTTACTCTAAAAATCGAAATCTGACATCTAGAATCGAATACATTGATTTCTTGTGAATAAAAATCATCATAAATTAATAAATGCGTTGTGTTTTTTTTAATTATGTAGATATTTTGCTCCTTAAATTTACGAAAAAAAGTATATTACTGGGACAGGGGTTCGCCTGATGAATTTTAAAATTGACATGTGTTTCAAGTTCGATTGACAAATGTTTCTAGTCCGTATCGATTAATTCACTTTAATCGATGTTTTTAAGCAGGTTACCTCTCTTCGAAGATAAAATTGATAGACGTCAAATGTTGTCTATTGTGCGCGAGACCTAGGGCGTATTCAGAAAGAAAGCTTGAAACTTATAAGCGCTTATCGGCGCTTGTCATGTTCATATATTTTCCTGCGCGGGTTACCAGCACTGACAGGAAAATATATGAACATGACAAGCGCCGATAAGCGCTTATAAGTTTCAAGCTTTCTTTCTGAATACGCCCATAGGTACTGAAGGCCACTGGGCCTTACAGAAGATGGCAGTGAAGATTTACGTCTGGAAATGAGTCCCGATAACATAAGGTCTACAGAAGTCTTGGTGCCCCTGATAAAAAACATGTTGAAGAGTATACATACAGACTTTTGGAGGGTATATTATGATTGTTTGGGTGACCATGGATTTATCCATAAAAAGGTAAACCATAGCGACCCAGACAATCCCTTCATAGCTCCAGATGGGACACACAACCAGAGAATAGAAGCCCAGCGGCCGCGGCGTCTCGTTTAAAGATTTTGCAGAGACCATTTACATAACAAAGATTTTAGTGGCACAAGTGTCAAATATTTGTGGCGCAGATCTGTAATTAAAAATATAGAAGATCCGTTTTTTGAAATGATAAAATGTATTAAATATACATATAAAATTTTAAATAAATGATTTAATGATAATTTATTTATTTATATATTATAATCAAAACCACAAATTGTGTGAGTTGTACCTAAATGTTTTTCTTTTTCAAAAACTAGTTTTCCTCACAAAAAAAGGTACTTACCTCCCCACTTTGCGCACGGCGCTTCATTCAGGGCGCACGATTCAAATATTTCTCTTCATTTTTCATTGTTAAGAATTACAAAAACAATTATTCATGTCCGCAGAGAAACAAAAGCAGTTATGCAAAGTCGCTACCCGCTAACTATTCGACACCTCATAACACTTGAAATTCCGGGATCACGTCATTGAGTTACTAGTTACCTACATTATAGTAGTACATACCTAATTACCTAGTAACTCAATGGATCACGTTATAAAATTTAACCAAACCTACTGCATACATATTATTATGTAGTTAAAAAGGTATCATGAAATAAACTAATCAAAACAACGTCATCCTTATTTATATTAGACCGAAAATAAAATAATGTACAAAGAAAGCTTGTACATATAATTTTACTTTGGAATTTTCATTCAAAGGATATAATATACAAACAACAAATTGCAGTACGAATAAAGAATAAATTAGTAAAAGAAATCAAATACCTGAATACAGTCAATGCGTTTTACATTTTGGTTCTTATTAAATGCAACAATGGAAATAAATTTCATTGTTCAAGACCTCCAAAGGACGACAAAACAAATTCCAATTTGTGTTCAGCGTAAAAAGCGAAATCTCAGAGATAAGACTTATCGTTGTTGTTTTCGTTACGAACAGCATAATATACATATTTTATAGACTTTTATTCTCACTATATCACAATACGTTAATTCATAACTAACCATTTGCCATCACAGTTTACCATTTTCTATAATTTTATTTAACTTTTTTTTACACTTCCTTTTTATTCAAGGAATTTTTATCTTACCAGCCAGCTTACCTAATTATTCGATGAACTTTAAAAATAATTCATTTAAAAACGCTTTAATTATTTTTTTATACAATGAAAAATATTTTCTAAATAATTATTTAAAAATAGGTATAACGAATTATATGCTTGCTAAAAGAATTAAAACTAAAATTATGTAACATAATAATTTTATATCGCATAGTAAAACGTCGTATAACGTAAAAATCTTGTCGTATCAACTGTCACTGTCAAACTGTAGGCCATTTTGTTTTGTTGATGGATCGTACATGAGACAAGACAATTACTTGTCGAGATCGTGTGATGGTGGATGTTGTGCTTGCGCAGCATATCATGAGCCCATAGTTTAGCGATAAAAGTTTTTAAAGTATTTGTACTTTTACATGTAAATAACTCGCACGTGAACAGTGTAGTGTACAAGTGAAAGTGCAAAACTTGGTGTGGTGTTTTTGCAAAAAATATCTGCATAATCCGACGTCAGGCGGCCCATATTATTTGTACTTGGTAAATATTTTCCTTGTGTTTTATTCATGTATAGTATGAGTATAATATATGTTATCTGTGTTCCATAAAACCTTCTTGTCGAAATTTAAAAAATAATAAAGGCGCTAATTTCGCATGAATCGGAATGTTACTGACATACGTAAGCGATAAAATTAGTACCTACGTAGAACATGTGAGAATTTTTATTTAATGTACACATAAATGCTAATTGCATAATATATAACAACTGTTTATTTGTTTGTCTGATTGTCAGCAAAATATGCCACAATAACATAATTTCCATATTTAAAAAACACATTTAAAAATAGAACGTCAATTTGTTTTTAATTAAAGATGTGCAATTCTTTTGGACAGTTTTTTCAGTAAAATTATATTGCAATAGACTAATAATTGTCTACAACTTCGTCTAAAATATTTGTGGAATATTATTAAGAACTAAATAACGATATTAAAAGCCTCTTTCACTTTAAAAATATTACCAGGACAAGTTTTATAAGAATTTAATGAACAATATGGAAAGATATGATGCAAAAATCAAGAAACAACCACTTCATGATAGAGAAGGTACCATTTATAATTTATTATATAAGATAATGAACTGTACTCTGACATTCTTTTCTGTAGAGCATTATGGTTACATCAATAAAAAAACATACAATCTATGAAGCATGATTGAGCTGTTAAGATTTCAACACTCAATCAAAAAATTTGCGCCCACATTTTCAAAGAAAAACCTGCATAGTTTCCATTCCCGTGGGATTTCTGGGACAAAACCTACATGTTATTCCTAGTTACCATCTATATTTGTGCTAAATTTCATTGTAATCGGTTCAGTTGTATTTGTGTGAAAGAGTAATAAACATACATACACATACATACATCCTCACAAACTTTCGCATTTATAATATTAGTAGGATAATATGATATCCCTCTCCTCTAACTAATTTCCTTCCGTACTCCGGTTGTCTGGAAGAAATCGCTATTTAGCGATAAGACCGCCATTTGTTTTAATTTATAATTAGATTAAGTTCATATTTAAGTTATCTAAGAGCAATAAAGGATAAATAAATAAATAAATATTTTATGTATTACTTGCAAAATGCAGTTAACAGCTTCCTAATATAATAATAATCTTTTAAATACATCTTCTATTTACATATCAACAAAAATGACTTGCAATATATATATGTAGATAACTTTAGATAGATGGTTAATAAATTTTTTTATGTATGATTCACATAAACATCCATAACTACTAATATTATAAATGCGAAAGTAACTCTGTCTGTCTGTCTGTTACTCAATCACGCCTAAACTACTGAACCAATTTTCATGAAATTTGGTATAGAGATATTTTGATACCCGAGAAAGGACATAGGCTACTTTTTATCCCGGGAAAATGACGCAATCCCGGAAATCCCACGGGAATGGGAACTATGCGGGTTTTTCTTTGACTGCAAAGGCGAAGCCGCGGGCGGAAACCTAGTAAAATATATTTCTATATCTTATGTGATACTCTGGTACATAAGCTACATCATGGCCAAGTATCATTAGGAACTGCTCAGTAGTTTTCACATGACAGAGTGGTGAACACACATCCTGTATGTATTTTCCTCCCTTTAAATTGTATCATTGCTATTGACTATAGCGGTACGTAGAAAGGAGCCTGTATGCTACCCAGTAAGCTATTTGCTTAACAAATTTGAGTTAAATCGAACAAGGATTTTCATTTACATGAGGACAACACACTTTACGCTACCTTTAAACATCTTTCGATTTTCGAAGAATTTCTTACTATTTTGTTAGAAATAAAATCCTCCAGTGTCTTGATTTTCTTGAGAATATTATGTTGGAGAATAGGAAAACAATTATTTCCCTTAGTTAATAGGTGTGTTTCAAATAATTTTTACTATAGTAGTTTTTGTATTTATGTATTAGAAACATTGACATAATATAAACACTTCTTCATAATGGTCTATTAAAAGGTCATCAAAAATATATTCAGAGCAGCCTTAATGCTTGAAATATTGATCTTCAAATAAGCACCTTATTCCATGGCAGTAATGTTCAAAGTCCATTGTATTGCTTATTAGAAAACTCTGCTTTCTAGATTGAGTGAAGGCAGAGTTATGCTTCGGACAATTTTTTGAGTGTAATTATGAATTGTGCTTATGATAAAAAATATTAAAATCTTTTCCTCTTTCAGTATGTATATTTATATAATTTAAAGCCCAAATAACAAAAACAGGAAGCTCTATGGTGATAAAAGTATGACACATTTTAAAACTTCATATATATATGTACATATGTGTATTTTTAAATACATACTGTATGAATTAACTTACAAATTAAATCTACTAATATTATAAATGCCAAAGTTTGTGAGGATGTGTGCCGATTCTCAGACCTACCCGATGTGCACACAAAATTTCATGAGAATCGGTCCAGCCGTTTTGGAAGAGTATGGTAACTAACATTGTGACAGAGGAATTTTATATAATATATTAGAAGACGAAGATAGATTTTTTATCATCATTGTCTTTGTTTTCCTTGATATTTTTTTGTAATTATAATGATTACATAGTAATGATGTAATTAATATGAGCAGACAATAATAACTCGTTCCAGTTTTCTTATCTATGCAATGTCACAGATTTACATAATTTTTTTAGTTCAAAACAGGACAAAATCTGTTTAACAACAGCTGTCTTTGTAACTGATAAGTGATAACCATTTTTGAAGTGAAACTTCTTTAGGCGCGTTGGGAGTAAAATTTCAAGATCGCGTCATGGCAACACCGTCACGTCATGAAGTAAAGCGAGGATTTTGTT
Organism: Colias philodice; assembly: GCF_061535455.1. Classification (NCBI taxonomy): domain Eukaryota; kingdom Metazoa; phylum Arthropoda; class Insecta; order Lepidoptera; family Pieridae; genus Colias; species Colias philodice. The sequence goes on from NC_143116.1 coordinate 3,783,828, forward strand.
CTTTTTTCAAATCAACCCTTATAAGGTTGAAATAAGGGATGGAATTTTATCTCCAGCTGTCATTAATGGAAATAATTTGTTTATTATCAAGGAACACTTTTATATTTTACAATGATGCTTACATTTGGAAACATGAGCACCAAATAAAATTTACCTTTATTAGTGACTAAATCCTTCATGCGCGCCCGTTCACCCATTATTTTCTCAGTCCCCATTCGCAATTCTATAGATAGGAGAACCGTGTCCCAGCTGTGGGAACGTATATGGGCTGATGATGATGACAATGATGATTTTATGGTTTACTAGATTTCCGTCCGCGGCTTCCCGTGGGATTTCCGGGATAAAACCTATCCTATGTGTTATTCTGATGTATAAGCTATATTGTGGTAAAGTTTCATTCAAATCCATTCAATAGTTTTTACGTGAAAGAGTAACAAACATCCATACATCCATACTTACAAACTTTCGCATAGTTCCCGTTCCCGTGGAATTTCCGGGATAAAACCTATCCTATGTGTTAATCCAAGTTACCCTCTATGTGTGTGCTTAATTTCATTGTAATCGGTTCAGTAGTTTTTACGTGAAAGAGTAACAAACATCCATACATACAAACTTTCGCCTTTATAATAGTAGTAGGATATTAAGAAAGATATTAAGATATTAACATGCAGTGTTTCATTTCGTACGTATATCAGGGTGTGGCGTCCCCCGAATCGCCACAGTATGAATAGTAAACAGTATGGTAATCAATTTTCTTAATTGATAATTAAAATTTAATTAATCAATACAATAATTTCCTAAGCACCAAGGAAACAATAGGCTTCATAACTTCATTCAGATTTATAGTAACTAAAAGTAATCAATAAATAATTACTCAAGGACAAGTGAAACAATATGCTTCATTGGTATTGTTTTATTTTAATAACATTTGAGTACTGTTCTGTAGAAGTACTGTACTTACCAATTATACCAATTTACAAATAAAAGTTAAATATGGAAATAAAACTATTTTAGCACGTTATATTAACATAAACATTATAAGTGTGTAACCCCGTGACCCCGAATTATTATGTCTATTCGCCTTGAGATCCGCGTATTCGTGCTAAAACCCGTTTTTCGTACGTAATAAAAAGGAAAACGAATGTGGGAACAGTGGTTCGACGAATGTGTAAATGCACCATTAAAATTTTGTTTTCTATGTTTGTGTGATCATTTAAGAACGTTTTAAAGCTACATGATAAATGTGTCGTGTTTCTATATCATAATACGGCTAGACTAGATTTCCACCTGCGGCTTCGCCTGCGTTTTTAAAGAAAAACCCGCATAGTTCCCTTTCCCGTGAGATTTCCGGGATAAAACCTATCCTATGTCCAAGTTACCCTCTATATGTGTGCTAAAATTCATTGTAATCGGTTTAGTAGTATTTGCGTGAAAGAGTAACAAACACACACACACACACACACATATCCTTACAAACTTTCGCATTTATACGTAATATTATATTATATTGTGATATTGATGCTACAGGATATATCGTGTTTCATGAGTATGTTTGTGTGAGTGAGCCGATTCCAACGTTTTGAAGGAAGTTTCAATACTGTTCGATATTTATACTGTGGTATTGATGCTACTTCATATATCGCATATCAAAATGCAGATGTCGAATGTAAGTTTAAACGATGCGTATTCTTGTGTAGTTGTGTGAGTTAGTCACACGAACGTTTTGTACTGTACATTATTTATAGATACTGTACTATTGATGCTACAAAAAATATCGTGTTCCCGTATGTTGATGCGTATGTTTGTGTGAGTGAGTCATATCGAACGTTTTGTACTGTTCATTATTTATACTGTGGTGTTGATGTTACATTAAATATCATGTTCCAATATCACAATGCAGGTGTCGAATGTATCATAGTGATAACAACACGGATGAAGACAATGAGTCGGCAGAATTTGGAATAAGATAAAAAAAACAGATGACTTAAATTCGATCTTATAGTTTGTCATTAATCGTATTAAATTATGATCAATAACTTTTGATCTTTTTATTAGTCATTTTATGACTGCCACACGCTATAGTACACCTGATAGGTCCATCTGCATCAACAAAGTCTAGGATATCTGGTATTTCATTAAATACATATAACAATATCTATAATAATTTTAAATTTTCAATGAAAATATTAATTTTTCCCACCAAGGTGGAAACTTGGATAGTAAAGATCTTCAATTCTTGTCAGAAAACTACACAATTTGACTAAAATTAGCCATTTTTTTCCAAAAATTGAATAACCAATCCCTAGACTTTATTGATGTGTGACCTGCGCAGATAGATCGGAATGTGTGGGAATATACCTATACCTACGGTAGACCTTGGGTAGACCATAACATATAATTTGGCTTACATGATAGATCTACGAATGTTTTGTTATTTGTTGTAGGCATAATTACTAAAAAATAGTTGAGGTACACCTTGGGTAGACCATCCTACTTAATATTATAAATGCCAAAGTTTGAGGATGTGTATGTGTGTGTTTGTTACTCTTTCACGCAAATACTACTGAACCGATTGCAATGAAATTTAGCACACATATAGAGGGTAACATTGGATTAACACATAGGATAGGGTTTTATCCAGGAAATCCCACGGGAACGGGAACTATGCGGGTTGTTCTTTGAAAAAGCGGGCGAAGCCCCGGACGGAAATCTAGTAACTCATAAATGAAGAAGTTTTTAATTTGTGTTTGATAAACTATACTCAGCGTATTGGAATCGGTAGAAATTTTATTTTGATTTGTTGTTTTAATTTTTTCCTCCTAATATTTTAATCTAACTGTTTATCAAAACACGTACGTGATGATTATTCTTTGTTTGTATTTCACAACCTTTTTAATCTTGACCTGATGATAGATTATCATATATTAAAAACTCAAAGGTGACTGATATAGTGATCTATCAACGCACAGCCCAAACCACTGGACGTATCGGGCTGAAATTTGGCATGCAGGTAGATGTTAGGACGTAGGCATCCGCTAAGAAAGGATTTCCCAAAATTCTTGCGGGAACGGGAAAAAACGGGGATGCATGTACAAAGTCGTGGGCGGAAGCTAGTGCATAATATAAAACATTTTCGAGGCACGAGGGGCAATGGGACAAAAAAGCAGCTTGTTCATAATATAATATTATATGTAATAATTTACATGTTATTACATAATACTATTTCGGACATATTTTCAACGATAATTAATCCTCCCTTGTCCCTTGTCCCTTGTTCCGCGTTCCCGCGCCCACCCGGGTGAGCGCCCGTCCGATTAGGGCCCTTCTGGCCTCCTCCACTCAAGCGACAGCTCAAGCCGAGGTTCGTGGTCCCCGTCAAGGGGGGACGCCCTTGTGCATGTCGCTACCAGGGTGAACCTTCAGTTCACCCCCGCGTCCGCGTTAAAATGTAGAAGCCCTTCTGGCTAACATTGAGAGACACCACACAAAAAAAAAAAAAAAAAAAACGAAAAGTTGTAACGATACTTTTTTCTATAGTTGTGTGGCGTGCGCGTGTTTCTCTGTCCGTCTCTCTCTAACTTAAAACTGAATCTTTTTATTTTGTTTTTATTCCGGGCAAGAGATGTTTATATAATAATCAATTAGGTACCTAATTAAATACATACTTACAAGCTAATCAGGCAAAACAAGGAAAATAGCATACTATTGATAAATTATATACAAATGTATAGTCAAGTAAAACGTTTTCCTCAACTTAAATATAACTTGGAATCATTCGAATTAAGTTATTTTTTATAATTTTATAAGCAATGACGTAAAATAATTTTTATGTTTTCTATTTACTAATATTATAAAGCTGAAAAGTTTGTTTGTTTCTATGAACGCGCTAATCTTAGGAACCACGGGTCCGATTTGAAAAAGTATTTCACTGTTAGATTGTCTATTTATCGAGGAAGGCTATAGAGTACCTATAGGCCCTATAGGTACTCTATAGCCTTATAGTATAGGGTATAGAAGTTCCTGAGATTAGCACGTTCAAATAAATAAATATAAAAAAATAAAAAGTTCATTTATTTGCCTTCACAACTTAAAACTATTACAAAGGAACTAAATATGTAAACGTGTAGCATTTTCGTTGTGAAGGAATAGGTCTTTGAAAGACCTGTAGTACAGATCACTAGCCCCCCTCGCGGATAGCACTACTAGAATACATATAAAGTTTCAATAACTAAATATCAATCACAATAAGAAGAGAAAAACAAAAACAATAGACTGAACTTAAATTTACTTCTGCTTAAAAAATAACTTAAAATTATATACGTGACCAGTGTGTTAGTGAGTGTTTGTCTGCATGTATGTGTGCGCGTGTATATGTATGTTTGTATGTGTGAGTGTGCGTGAATGTGTATGTTTGTGTGTGCGTCTACGTGTGTGTGTGTGTGTACGTGCGTTTTTTAGTTTGTGCGTGTGTGTGCCATACACAATAAGATGTTAATACAGTGCGGAATAAACATTAAGTTTTTATATTTAAAAGATTTTCAGTTTGTTGGTAATCTAGGGTTTTCAAATAATTAGTTACGGCTGATTTACAATTATATTTATTTTGAGGATATATGTTTAACGTTTTATTTAGTCGGTTATAAAGAAAAGGTCCCAAAAAACAGAAAAAATTGTGTGAATGAAAACTTTTGAATTGTAAGGTCGGGCATATTTTATCTTTACGACGTTGGCTAGATTGTAGGTTTTTGTCAAAAACTAGTTGAGAATGCTGTTTTATGATTGTCTGAAGTATAAATGATTGCCTAACCGTCAGTAAGTCCCACTTTTTGTAAAGCTCGGTGGTAGGAAAACGGTAAGGGAGGCCAGCACCAACTTTGAGGATCGAGCGCTGGGCACGCTCAACTTCTATCAGGTAACTCTTAGCACTACCGCCCCAAGATGTGATACAATAATTTATTAAAGAGCTACAAAGGGCAAAGTAAACCATTTTAATGACTTGGTGATCTCCTATATGTCTTAAGCCTTTAAAAATGTAAATTAATTTACGCAGTCTTGTAACAAGAACATTTATATGTGGTTTGAAAGATAGGAGCTGATCAATAGTTATGCCCAGATATTTAATAATTTCAGTCCTCTCGAGTATTGGACATTGGCAATTCGGAAGAATGGAAGAACAAGAGTGAGCAGCAATAGCAAAAGATGAAGATGGAAGCATTTTATTTCTATGTGCAAAGACCATATATTTTGTTTTCGTTACGTTTAACGTTAGAATGTTGCGTTGTAGCCAGTTACAGACACTATTAAATCCCTGTTGAGCGTAATTGAATACCTCCTCCCATGAATTGCCAACAAAGAAAAGGGCAGTATCATCGGCAAAAGTGATGACTTTTCCATTGGAAAGATTGAGGTTGCACAAACCATTGATATAAATCAAGAAAAGCGTTGGCCCGAGTATACTTCCTTGAGGAATTCCATATTTAACTGATAGTTCATCACTAGTTGCATCACTATTTAGCCTGACACGTTGTCTTCTATCAGTCAAATAGTCACTGATTAGTTTTAATGGGATATCACGTACACCGATGCTTTCTAGTTTATCTAATAGGTGAGGGATAGAGACTGTGTCGAATGCTTTTGCCAAATCAAGAAAGATCGTTAAACAATTTTTGTGTTTATCTAAATTATTGATGATAGAGTTGACTAGCTCATGGACAGCATCACTAGTGGATTTGCCACGTCTAAACCCATATTGATTTAAAGAAAGCTTACTATTTGACTCTAAGAAACCAATTAATCTTTTATTTACTAGACGTTCTAAAATTTTGGATAGTGTTGGCAATATTGATATAGGCCTGTAATTATTCACACAGTCTCTATCACCTCCCTTATGTATTGGATTTATCAAAGCTATTTTAAAAGCGTTAGGGAATATACCCGATACCAAGCTCAAGTTGCAGATATGTAATATTGGTGGAATCAACAAGTTAGCATACCTCTTAACAATTTTTCCTGAAATAAAGTCAACACCGGAGAGAGAATCATTATTTAAACCATTAATAAGATTTTGTATTTCTTCTTTATCAGTGGGAAGTAAGACAAGTGAATCAAGAGAGGATGAACAACTTGGATATAAATATGAGTCAGTTACTGGATGTGAATTTTGATTCAAGCTGATTATCTTATCCGCCAATTCAGCACCAACGTTAGCAAAGAAATTATTAAAATCATTAGCACTTTGGACAGGATTTTTAGACCCTAAGCTAATTTTACCAATTGATGTTTTTTTACAGTTACAAATAGATTTTATAGAATCCCATATTTTTTTATTATTTCCTTTACATTTCTGGACTTCTTGCTTTTCAAAGTTTCGTTTTGCCTTTCTCAATAGAGCGTTACAAAAGTTCCTATAGCGATGATAAGTAACTTTTAGCGTTTCGTTATTAGGATTTCGCTTTAATTTTTTATGTAAATTATCACGATTTCGCATCACGCGCAAAAGTGATTTAGTTATCCATGGTTTACGTATTCTTTGCCGTAATGGAGTTTTAAAAGTACGAGTATTTTTAATTATGAAGCTTGATAAACAGTTTATCAATTTATCAGTAGCAAGGTTAGCATCATTAAATTCAGAAATATAATTGAAATTAAAAGAAGATAAATCTGCGTCAAGGCCCGAGAAATCCACCAGATACGATTTATTAGAGTTATTGAACGACGATGTTACTTGCTGTAAGTTGACGGCAACACACTCATGGTCCGTGATAGATGATTCAATTATAAAGCAAGTAGCTTTTAGATTAGTTCTGATCATAGCATGATCGAGGCAAGTCCTCCCGTGAGTTGGCACAATGTGGCCAGGTAAGATGCAATGACCAGCTAGTAAATTAAGGTAATCGTATGCCCGTTTATCAGTTGTGTTTGATGAGATATCTATATTAATATCACCACACAATATAATATTTTTATAAGAACTAAGTTTTGTGAGGAGTACGTCTAGAGAGTTTATGAATTTCGATGTATTCGTTTGGCTCGGCGGGCGATATATTGCAATAATACAAGTATCTGAATTTACGGACAGTAATAAACAGTTAGTATCACTAATACAAGGTTCCTCGTGCGTTACAATGAGGTATTTGTTGTAATAAATAACTACTCCTTCGTTTTGAGTGTTATGAGAAGATGTAGAAATGTAATGGTAATTATCAAGACTTGGGATGTTTCTAGTTGATGACAGCCAACATTCCGATAACACAAGTATGTCCCACGAAATATTAGATCTTTGGAGAAATGTTATAAGATTCGGCATGTTACGGTTAATACTGCGTATATTTTGTGACAAGAGATTCAAATTGAGTTTACTATTAGAATTTATGAGATGTTTATCAATGTCATCTATGTCGCATATTATAGAATTGGCCACTTGTATATTATCTAGATCAGAGTTTAAGGTTTCAACTATTGGCATCATTTTAAGTAATATATGAAACGGGGTAAAATTACGTGTCGACGGCAACACCGTGGCACGTTAATTCTATAATAATTATTGTAATAAAAATAATAATATAAACTCTGATCATAAACGCAAGTGGCTATTAGCTGTTTTTTAATTAGTAAGTAAAATAGAAAATTGATATTGGTAATAACTGTATGGCACTTTTTATTTATAGGAATAGGTATGATATTTATGTTTAGTGTAAATGTGTATAAAATACAGCATGTGTGTGGGTAACTGGATTTTGTGTATTTTGTGTTGTCAAACAAACAAACAAACTTTTTAGTAATATTAGTATAGATATGTATGTATTCCTAATAACATAACATAAGAAAACATAACATAATAATAACATAAGAATTCTATAAAAATTATTTTACGTCAATCCTTATAACATTAAAGATATGACGTCAAGCAGTGGAAAGTATGTATGTCTCTTTCTATCTCGTATTGTTTGTTTAAGAAAGAAAGAGACAACTAGTAATCACTATTTCTTAAAGTTGTGTTAAAAGTCAAGGATTTTAAGTAATGTTGTAATTTGCCATCAAAAATTTACCATGTTTATATTTAGCGTGCTAATTGCAAAATAAAAACATTAAATTTCGATTTTACCTACTATAGAAAATGCTATAGGAATATAAATAGATAACTATTTATTATCAAAGTATATCGAATATCAATTGGTACACTCGAAAATAACTCTTTTTAATCATTATATTAGTCATAGATTATGCAGTGATAAAAACTGTATAATTTGTACTCTGTACTAAACGCGTTACGCGCTTATCTCAGGAACTGGTCCGATTTGAAAAATTATTTCAGTGTTTGATAGCCCGTTTATCGAGGAAGGCTATAGGCTATATATTATCATCACGCTAAGACCAACAGGAGCGGAGCAATGCGGATAAAACCTACCATATATGTATAATCCTTCTGTTGTAGCGTGAAAGACAAATAAACGAACAAAATGTTTCCTCTTTATAATTTGAAGATACGAAAACATAACCCGTTGCATCTTGGTAATAAAAACCATAGTGACACTAAAAACATATAGCGGCTATTTAACCCTATTTAAGTTGATGACGTCATAGGCTACCTAAGCCAGTCCTAACCGGTCTGCTCTGCGTCAGTCTTTAAAATTCATGTTTTTATCGAGAATATTTACTTTTTGCAAAACCTGCTGAACAGTTGTGAAAGCTTGAGTTTCTTAACGCATGGTGATCTATATTTTAAATTATATTTATTTGCAAGAATGTGAAACAATTACTGACTCCTATTTACTCGAATTTTGACCCACTAACGGACTTATTTTTTAATTCAAACCTTGTACCCTTGTCAAATGTTTATCTATACTAATATTATAAAGAGGAAAAGTTTGTAATTATGTATGTATGTATGGTTTTCACGCATAAACCTCTCAACCGATTTTGATGAAATTTGGCACAGACAATCTTTAGACCCTGAGAAAGAACATAGGCTACCTTTTATTGCGAAATATGTACCACGGGCGAAGCCGGGGCGGACCGCTAGTGTTTAACAATTTCATGAGTTTAAACTTTTAACGCGGTTTTTAGATTTCTTTGACTACCTGTATTAAATATTATAGTTAACATACAAGTGACGAGTGTCGACCAGTTTTCCAGCTTGTAATTTATTTAATTGAAAAAGTAATTTAAAAAGTCGATAGTGTCATAGCTAGACTACGATACACCAAGCCACAGACTAAAAAAGACAACAAATTAAGAACAGTTACACTAGCTCATCGCCGAGTCATGGTGACTATCACTTTAATAATATGTCCTTGGAATGCTGTGATCCTAGTACTTTTAGGCGAATGATTTTGATGATGTTTGCATGTTTGTTACTTTTTACGCAAGAACGGATGATATAATTACAATTAGTATCTATATTATAAGTATACTAATATTTACATAGTATAAAATAAAGTCGCTCTCTGCCGTCTGTGTGTCTGTATGCGTAGATCTTTAAAACTACGCAACGGATTTTTATGCGTTTTTTTGAGAGCAGTTCTTGAGAAAAGTTCAAAAACTCGATACTCCTATAGGTATGGGCAAGTCTAGGTAGACCACGATACTCCAAGCCACAGACTAAAAAACACAACAAAATAAGACCAGTTACACTAGATCATCGCTTAAGGAAACCCGCCGAGTCATGGTGACTGTGGCTTTTATACGTCCTTGGAATCCTGTGATCCTAGTACTTTTAGGCGAATGATTTTGTTATGTTTGCATGTTTGTTAGTCTATTACGTAAGAACGGGTGATATCTATATTATATGCTTTAATAATAAAATATTTTTTGTACTAAATTTATACATATTATATATTTTTATACATATAAATCTGAAGAGTTTGTTTGTTTGAACGCGCTAATCGCAGGAACTACTGCACCGATATCAAAAAAAATCCAGAATTGGATATGTATGACTACTACTTAATACAAGAAATTAAAAAAAAACGTAAAGTAATCGCTAATCTATACTAATATTATAAAGCTGAAGAGTTTGTTTGTTTGTTTGAACGCGCTAATCTCCGACTACTGGTCCGATTTGAAAAATTCTTTCGGTGTTAGATAGCCCATTTATCGAGGAAGGCTATATATATCATCACGCTAAGACCAACAGGAGTGAAACCGCGGGGAACAGCTAGTAGCTTTTTTATAATGGTAAAAGAATTTTCCAAATCGGTTGAGCAGTTTTTTAACAGTTTTGTAACCTGTGTTTTAATTTTTGATTTACTACTTTGAGCGACTGTAGTCTATACCTAATATATAGTTTACTTTTCCTTGTTTTTAAATATGTATGTTTTATAATTAAGTGTAGGCGAAGCGATTGAATTGATTTACGTCAATACAATAATTGCTTATAAATATTGTGAGGAAAAAATATTAACTAAAAACTAACATATATATGTATTTGTAACTGTTTACGTCCACGGCTTTGTCATAAAATTACACTCAATAAATGAGTCACCTAAATCACGAGCTATCCGATAATTAAATTCTCATCGAAATCGGTCCAGCCGTTATGACATTATCTGGGTCTTATGCGTTCAGTTGTAACTTGCAACTAAAAAAATATTGCCTATGCCTCTCACTTCTCAGGAAAAATAAAAAGATAGTAAAATACACTAAGATTTCTGAACTTTTTGCAGGTATGTAAAAACAAACAAACAAAAACATCAAAATTACCAACTTACCTTCGAGACCAAATGTCTAGAATAAAATGCAGGCTTTATTTTAATAAAACAACGCTAAAACCTGTTTCACACGTTCTCAGAATTTACAATTTAAGGCTTTATTATGCACTCAGCTTTAAAAACGCGTATTTGTAAAAATCTATACAGGGTGTCCCACTATTGGTTATACTAAGCGCGAAGGAACTTGTAGTTTTGTATATACTGATCACGTAAAAAATACTTTACAAAATTACGTCACAAATTTTTTGCTAAATTTTTGCTGAAAATCCATCTTTTCTTCTCTAGCTTCGCGCAGCCGGCATATACCGCTTCTCTAATGTGAGAATTTTGTCTATGAAAACATAATCTTAAACGATAGCTCACGTGCGGGTGGCAAAGTTGGGCGGGTTGCTTGTTATGGGTGTACACATAGAGTTTTAAGAATTCATCAATTCTATAAGTATTTTTCAATTTTATAAGTATTTTTACGTATTCAGCGTATGAAAAACTATAACCTCCTTTGAGCTTAGTATACCAACAGTGGGACACCCTATATATGCCCCGGCTTCGCTTTGTCTAAATCCTAATTAAGTATGTATACCTTCTATATACCCTCAATTCTAAAGCCTTCCTCGAGTATCAAAGTATTACAAAAAAGAGCGTGTGTGCCGAGCACACGTGTCAGAAGTGAAACTTCTTTCGCATTTGACAAAATCGTCGCCTCACGCCATGACGTGACGGTATTGCCATGACGCGACCTTAAAATTTTCTCTCAACGCGCCTAAAAAAGTTTCACTTCACACTTCTGAATGTACAAAGTTTGAATTTAAATCTGGGTCCAAATCTAGTCTAAATGAGACGGTTACATGTGCATACAAACATACAGGTGAAGCTAATATAAGCATTAAGCATGTTATGAAGCCTGATATCACACCACTAGCTGTGCCCTGCGGTTTTACCCGCAGTGCTCCACTCCTGTTGGTCTTAGCGTGATGATATATAGCCTATAGCCTTCCTCGATGAATGGGCTAACACCGAAATAATTTTTCAATTCGGACCAGTAGTTCCCGATATTAGCGCATTCAACCAAACAAACTCTTCAGCTTTATAATATTAGTATAGATTATAATAAGCTCTAATAAATAACTTAGTATTATTAATGCTCTTGCCTCTCTAAACATGAAAAATATGGGTTTTTATAACGATCTAAGTCTTAAGTGGGTTTTTTGATGTAGCAATTATTTAATATTATTTGATGTAATAAGACCTATAAATACGTAATATGTACCAGATGATTCGGAATATGAACATAGAAATAAAAAACATGATTTATTTAAAATAAACTATTGTTACAAAGATATAAACTCTTCAACTAATTTATATTTAAAACGTCTGGGATCGCATTAAGCAGCCATAATATGAATTTGCAAGTCAGTTCAGTTCACGGCGTAAACTGACTGGAAATATGAGGTCATACGGCCCCTGGTCAAATAAATTTATCAATGAATTTTTTTTAATCCTCGATAACGGCACAGTATTACAATATTATTTCCTAATACTGTGATAACGGCTTGCATAAATATTAAATGACTCCCTCCAAGTTATGAATGAAGGAATGAAAAATTAATTATTTACACATTTAACAATATACAGAGGGCGGCCTTAACGCAGACAGCGATCTCTGCCAGGCATCCCAAACGACAAGGACAAATTCTAAATATGGTTACATAGTTATGATTAGAAGTACCTAATAAAAGTATAGGTACTTGTAAAAAAATTTAACTTGGTGTGGTACATTTAATTTTCAAATAAATAAATTACAATCTACAATATTGAACGTACTGTAGACAACTAGACTCAATCGCCTATTAAAAGTTCGTCAAAAATGCCCGAGCGTTGTATTGCACTGGAAAACATGCATTGGAATTAACACCTTATTCCGTGGCAGTAATGTTCAAAATCTATTGTATCGCTTCTAACAAAACTCTGCCGAATACGCGTAGGTAGTTTTACTTCGGACACTTTGTAATTGTGTGTCTAAACTTTATACAATCATATGTGTGAAACTACTATGAGCATGTTAAGAAGCTTTTGACCCTGGTTCTTGAACTATTTTCATAGAAATTTCATCTAAATCGGTACTGTGGTTAATTAACCCCTTGACCACCGAGCGGCCCGATCGGGCCGCGACACAATAGATTTTCTATTGTGTCTGTGATTCCGGGGACTGAGCCGTGAAAGTATAACGGACAGACAAACATTCGCTTTTATGATATAACTGCGTGGTACCCGGATAAATATTAGCCTATTTACTAATCTATATCTGTGTAAAATTTCATACGTATATCAGATCAGCAGTTTTTGCGTGAAAGAGAAACAAACAACCATCCATCCTTACAAACATACCTTGATCACCTGATATCTAGTAACTAGCTGTGCCCCGCGGTTTTACTCGCATTGAATAAGAATAAGAATAAAATAAATTTTATTAGGCACACCAAATTAACACCACCAAAACAAACAAAAAAAAAGAAACAAAATCAAAATACACTCTTAAATATAATCAAACATAAAAATTAAAACTAAGGATCTGATTTGTGAGGCGACTCCGCTCCTGTATCTTAGCGTGATGATATATAGCCTATAGCCTTCCTCGATAAATGGGCTATCTAACAGCGAAAGAAGTTTTCAAATCGGACCAGTAGTTTCTGAGATTATCGCGATCAAACAAACTCTTCAGCTTTATAATATTAGTATAGATTGGCCGTTTGACCAAGCTCAGCTAAGTCATGATAATTCTAAGAAAATTGATAAAACGTAAAGAAAATTACAAAGAATTGATAAAACATTGATAATTTTAATCTCTAATCATGTCATAGAGGTAAAGATAGTGAGTTTGTAAGTTAGTGGGGCGTAATCTCTGGATATACTGAACCGATTTTAAATATAATTTTACCGAGTTAGTGAGTGTCATAGGCTGTATTTTATTTTGTCTTTCATTTTCATGAAAGAGAGACTAGATAGTTTCGGAAGCAAAAATATTAATATTCATTAAAAAATACAACAAAAGCAAACGGTAGATAGATATTTAATCCAAGGGATTAACTGTTCCAACTTGATCCAACTTAATGTACTGTAAAATTTTTTTTTTTTCCTATGTTTCGTACTCGTATCGAAAATCGTTTTAATTTGAAAATCTCCAAATATGAAAAACTTTATAAGTGTTAAAACCAGAAAGGAAAACAATATTAAATTAAAAAAGACGTGTGGCACTCGTGGACTGCCGCGGTAAAGCTATTGCATGCTATGCCTTCAAGCCACACCGCGCCCGTCGGAGTAGGGAGCGTGAGGTTGTTTTCGTTACGGAATTTCTCGATTTGGTCCCCGCGCTCAAGGCCCGCGATAGGAGCTATGCTATAGCTAATAGCTTAAAAATACCCACCAAAACTTCTTAAAATATTTAAAAATGCATCTAGTTTAAAAAAAAAAATATGTCCGTGATTTTCAAATATCATAGCTACAATCTAACTTAACCGGTTTAAAGTTATGTAAGCTAAGCACGAACCACGTAAATGTCGAATATATTAATCGTAGGTAAATCCCCTGTACGAATATTTAAATAAAAACATTAATTTCCTTTTTATTACTACTACTAGCTTACCGCCCGCGGCTTCGCCCGCTTTGTCTAAAACCTAATAAATCTTAATATATATAAATCTCGTGTCACAATGTTTGTCCTCAATGGACTCCTAAACCACTTAACCGATTATAATAAAATTCGCACACCATGTGCAGTTCGATCCAACTTGAGAGATAGGATAGTTTAAACATGTAGGTACCACGGGCGAAGCCGGGGCGGACCTCTAGTTATATACTAAAACCTTCCCCTTGAATCACTCTATCTATTAAAAAAACCGCATCAAAATCAGTTGCGTAGTTTTAAAGATTGAAGCATACAAAGGGACATACGGACAGAGAAAGCGACTTTGTTTTATACTATGTAGTGAAACCCTTGATATTTTTGAATGCATAAAACAAAGCCTATTAATTATTGAGGAAGGCTACATATTATCCGATATTAGATAGTCCATTTATCGGAGAAGCCTATCCATACTAATATTATAAATGCGAAAGTAACTCTGTCTGTCTGTCTGTTACTCAATCACGCCTAAACTACTGAACCAATTTGCATGAAATTTGGTATGGAGATACTTTGATACCCGAGAAAGGCTACCTTTTATTGCGAAATATGTACCACGGGCGAAGCCGGGGCGGACCGACAGAAATAGAATTAGAAGGATCGACAGAAATTCATAGATTGAATATTTGTTTTGTTTTCATCGCTAATTTGTTATAAACAAATTCCTTTGATGACTAAATTCAAGTACGGAAAATGACTGGCAAATAGCAGAGTTTCGTTGATAAGAGTGACTCAGAAGCCATTTATCAAACCACGTAATTTTAGATTGAAATCATAGACACTAGCGAAGCGAACAGCGAAGCGGGTAGCGAATTTATTTAGTAGATATTATTATTGTTTTATAAACATTTATTTATTCGTCTGCTTTGTCTAAAACCTTATAAATTACTAGTGGTCCGCCCCGGCTTCGCCCGTGGTACATATTTCGCAATAAAAGGTAGCCTATGTCCTTTCTCGGGTATCAAAATATCTCCATACCAAATTTCATGCAAATTGGTTCAGTATAGGCGTGATTGAGTAACAGACAGACAGACAGAGTTACTTTCGCATTTATAATATTAGTATGGATATACTAAAAAGGTAAAACCTTCCTCGAGAAACAATGTGTATTAAAAAACCGTATCAAAGTCCGTTGCGTAGTTTTGAAGATTTAAGGATACATAGGGTCATAGGGAGAGAGAAAGCGACGTTGTTTTATACTATGTAGTGATTAATCGAGTTGTAATATTTTATCCTAGTACTATTGCAAACGCGATAATTGGTGAGTAAATACTTTCGGCTGTATGAATTTTGATGAAATTTTATAGAAAAATAAATTAATAGTGTGAAATTAACACCACAACTTAGTTATTTAGTTGGCAGTGACCCTGTCTTCCAAGCCAGAGGTCGTGGGTTCGATTCCCACCTAGGGCAAATCTTTGTGTGATGAACATAGATGTATGCTCTGTGTTTGGGTGTTAATTATCCATATAGGAATTTATGAATTAATTTATTTTTCAATGACACAAGCGAAAGCTTAGTATGAGATCAGATCGTGCCGTGTGTGAAAACTGTCCTCAAATATTTATTTATTTACTTTATTTATTACATAGAAATAGGTATACAAATCTTTCCTCATTATAATATCAAGTACTTATAGATTAGAAGATTACATAATATTATATATCAAATGCTAATAAAAATAATAGTTAAAAAAAACTAAAAAACACGCTTTTAGTTCGGTTTTCTATAAAACGGTTGTTTTTATTTTTTTGAACTATTATTTATTTTATCAAATTAGTGTATTGTCATCGGTCCTCAATAAATCTACAAAGTTTGAACGAAATCTGGCCGTTTAAAGTGGGTCAAAATCGCGCTCAAAGAAGTCGGTTACAAACATATAGGTGAAGCTAATATAAAGCGTGTAACATAGATCTTAATACAAGTAGTTCTTACAAGTACTTAAGATTATATATTTCTGCTTAAATACTCCTAAATGCTTACTTATTATAAACTAGCTGTGCCCCGCGGTTTTACCCCCAGTGCTCCGTAACTTTTGGTCTTAGCCTGATGATGTAGCCTTCCTCGATAAATGGGCTATGTAACATCGAAAGAATTTTTCTAATCGGACCAGTAGTTCCTGAGATTAGCGCGTTCAAACAAACAAACTATTCAGCTTTATAGTGATATTATAGTATAGATTTAATCTGGATAAATATACATATATAAAATTACTTCTTTACATATATTACAAAAAGCAGCTTTCTTTGTTTATAATATTATCAGTGAATATAATTTCTATAAACATAATTTATAAATGTAAACAAACGGTCATGTTGACCTTTAACTATATAATATGTATAATTATATCATAACCATATCTTTAAAATACCTAACTATATAATATATTATATTATTTATGTGAAGTACAATGATGGATAAAAATAAAGGAACATTCCGTCTAAAGAAATTAAACATAAACATAATGCCAAAAAAAATTGTAATTAGGGAAAATTTGTGAAGATAGAAATGTGTTTATTTGCTAATCTCAGGAACCAAGGGTCGGATTTGAAAAATAGTTTGGAAAATCCAAAAGTGCACGCCTCATAATTTTTTTTTAATAATTATTTATTAATTATTATTTTTGTTTATTTAATAACAATTAAACCACATCGAATCAGACCCTGAAAATTGAAAGGGTTCTATTCCTGAGCATACTCAAGCGTAAGAGAAAAAAAAGTCTCGATTAGTAAAGTATTTCGGTCGCTATCGTGTTAACAAGAAAATCCTCCGCACATACAGACACACGGACGTCCAAGACAGAACTTTTTTAAACTGTTTTTTAACTAGTTTAAATAACAAAAATGACATCAAAAATATCATGAATGTTAATATTATGTGTGTGTATGTATTATCTTACAAGTGCAATGTATGATACATAAAGACATTTTAAGTTTGAAAAATCAGATGTTTTGCGCGAAGTGACAGTAGTACCCACCTCAACGCTTCGCTTATGAGGCGTGCAATTGACACCCTGTATATATTATACTATACTTCTATACTAATTAATGCTGTAGCTGAAGAATAAATTTCGTAATTATACACAAATAGGTGGTGAAGATAACTGTTCCCATGAACATGGCCGTTACTATATGCGCACGCGCCTATCGCGTGTGTGAACTTCCTCATATTATTGCAATATGTAAAGCCCAGTTTAATTGTTGTTATGCTGTTGCGTGGGTGCGGACGGACGGATTAAATTAATTCTGTGTTTGGGAGTTTTAATGTTAAATAAAAATTTTGTTTGATGGAATTGGTGTGTGAACGGATGGAGTGTTTTTGATGGATTTTTGTGTAGTGATAGATGGTTAATTGGATGAATATAAATTATAAAGGTACGGTATTTATGTGTCTTTTTTTGTTTTCTGTCTGTTAAAAAGTTCTTAATTTGTATACCTATGCTATAATCCGATGTTAAAAATACATTTTTAAAGGTGATTTCATTCACTATTAAAAAAATGTGTTTTTTTTTATTGTAAAATGCCATGACATATAAAATAACTAGCTTTCCGCCCGCGGCTTCGCCCGCTTTGTCCAAAACCTAATAAATCTATACTAAAACCTTCCTTTAGAATCACTCTATCTATTAAGGGGGCGCATAAAGCAAAATAACCAATCTTCTATTAGATGATACGTGTAATATGCAAGACCAAATCTAAAAAATAAAATATATATCAAACTAGATGATATGTTCAACGATTCTGTTTAATCAAAAACATAAAATATTAAAATTTACTCGATAAAAAAAAATCACCAAGTTAGCTCTAATTTTCACACTTTTACGTTTTCTACTTGACATGGTAATACTTATTATGATTTTTTTTTTCATAAACAATTATATTAAAACATTTGCAAGATATTTGTCAGAGCATTTTGTGTAATTACTTTTAGTTTTGGTTTTATCTGCGATAAACCACTTTTGGCGCTCTTTTTTTCTCGAGATAAACGTTTGATTTTGTCACGATAAAAGTGGTTTATCGCAGATAAAACCAAAACTAAAAGTAATTACACAAAATGCTCTGACAAATATCTTGCAAATGTTTTAATATAATTGTTTATGAAAAAAAAATCATAATAAGTATTACCATGTCAAGTAGAAAACGTAAAAGTGTGAAAATTAGAGCTAACTTGGTGATTTTTTTTTATCGAGTAAATTTTAATATTTTATGTTTTTGATTAAACAGAATCGTTGAACATATCATCTAGTTTGATATATATTTTATTTTTTAGATTTGGTCTTGCATATTACACGTATCATCTAATAGAAGATTGGTTATTTTGCTTTATGCGCCCCCTTAAAGAAACCGCATCAAAATCCGTTGCGTAGTTTTAAAGATTTAAGCATACAAAGGGACATAGGGACAGAGAAAGCGACTTTGTTTTATACTATGTAGTGATACGACTTACAAATAACCTAAAAAGAAAGATTACAAGATACCTCGTTTCGTATGTTTCTAAGAAAACATAAATATATTCGCGATTCTTAGTATTGCCTACGAAAATTGGCACGATTTTGCATTGAAGTTTATAAATAACTAGCGGTCCGCCCCGGCTTCGCCCGTGGTACATATTTCGCAATAAAAGGTAGCCTATTTTCTTTCTCAGGGTCTAAAGATTGTCTGTACCAAATTTCATCATGCGTGAAAACAATACATACATACATACATACATAATTACAAACTTTTCCTCTTTATAATATTAGTATAGATAGTCGTAGTTAATACTATTGCTTCCTGCTACTTCTCTTGAATAATAAATATCTAGAAATTAAATAATTTAACGGATTTTAAACGTGATTTATTCATTATATTATTATCGCACTTTGCAATCTTTCATTTCTAAACGTATTATACTCGCGTCAAATCAAATACAAGTAGATAATGTCTATGAATGTTTGTCTGTATATCCTTTGTAGGTAGAATCGTGAATATTACAACATTTGGTCATGTGATGATTTTCAGTAAAATTTTGAGCATGAATGAACGAATGTTTCAGGCAAAGCCGGGGTGCACATCTAGTTACATATCACTGTCACTACATAATATAAAACAAAGTCACTTTCTCTGTCCCTATGTTTGCTTAAATCTCTAAAACTGTGCGACGGATTTTGATGCGGTTTTTTTAATTGATAGAGGGATTGAAGAGGAAGGTATAATTTATAAGGTTTAAGACACAGCGGGCGAAGCCGCGAGCGGAAAGCTAGTAGGTAGTTCTTAGATAAAATGTGTAATAGTTTAGTTTTTATTATGCGTTAATATTTTGTTAGAATCGATTAATTCTAATACTGAATGAGAACATCAAGGTCACATTAATAACACCGCCTATACAGTTTTATTAGCTAAATGAACTCAAACATTTATTATTTCAACTAGACTTCTTTTGAAAGCGTTTCGTAATCGTCAAATCATAAAGTGAAGTCCCATGTCCCCTAGTGGGGTAAGGGGCAGATGCATTATACATCTGTTTCACTGATCGGTTTTCTTTTAAGGGACAAGTAAGTGATCAGCCTTCTGTGTCCACCGTCTCCACCGGGAATCGAACCCAGGACCCCTGTGTGTCGCACTCACGCGTCAACCACTGTACCAAGGAGGCGGTCAATCGTCAAATCATACTATACCTACCTAATAGGTATTATAAATGCGAAAGTTTGTGAGGGTGGATGTATAAACTAGGGGTGCATCCGATACCGATACCGCTATATCGGCGATACTTCGGGTTAGCCGATATATCGGTATCGACGATATTTTTATGACCGATTCAACAATACTTTTTAATTTAAAAATGTAGTGTAAACGAGCGTGTTGGCTCGTCTATTCCGTTACAAACGAGGCATGAACTATGCTCGGGGAAAGTGAGTGTGTTGTTGAGTTGTCCCAATACATCGAGAGATGCAGATCCATTAGTTTTCTGGCGCTATGACGTTTTATACCCAAACTTGAAAAAAATTGGGCAAAAGTACTTTAGTTTCCAAATGAGTTCTGTTGCATCTGAGAGACTATTTTCCAGCGCAGGTCTTATTCAAACAGACTTGCGAAATCGCCTTTCTCCGCAAAACTTAAGATTACTCTGTTTTTAAACAAAAATCTTATCAATGGTAATTTTAATTACTAAATTTTTTTTTGTCTATTTATTTAACCTATGTCTAAAAATTAATATAAGAAAAATCTGACTTGTGATTTATTTATTATACCTTCATTTTTGAATTCACATTGAGGGTATCGGTATCGCCGATATTTTTATAAGAGTATCGGTATCGGTATCGTATCGGCAAAAAGGCGTATCGATGCATCCCTAGTATAAACGTTTGTTACTCTTTCACGCGAATACTTATTTACTGATTACAAATAATCACTCGCAAGTAGGCTTTAGCAATACAAATTAATCCAGATAATCAGCTCAGCTATACTAAAGCCCCATCAGAGTGAAAGTCTTACCAATCTGGGTCCAGCTGTTACGGAGATTAGCTGGAACATTAACGATTATTTTTTTTAAAAAGCTGTATATCACTACATAGTATAAAACAAAGTCGCTTTCCCTGTCCCTATGTCCCTATGTCCCTTTGTACGCTTAAATCTTTGAAACTACGCAACGGATTTTGATGCGGTTTTTTTAATAGTTAGAGTGATTCAAGAGGAAGGTTTATATGTATAATTACATCCATTAAATAGTGGAGAAGTACTGTTATTTTTGGGGTTTCTAATGTGATGTTGTAAAAAATTACATTTTTTTCCGCTAACATTGCAAACGCAGGCTGAACCCTACGAGTTTTATCAAAATAATGTACTAAGTATTATACACATTGAAAAGGTCTACAGAAAAGTCCGCGATGGTATATGTCTATCTCTTATGGATAACCCACAATAACTTCGGCCGCCCCGCCCCGGCTTCGCCCGTGGTACATATTTCGCAATAAAAAGTAGCCTATGTCCTTTCTCGGGTATCAAAATATCTCCATACCAAATTTCATGCAAATTGGTTCAGTAGTTTAGGCGTGATTGAGTAACAGACAGACAGACAGAGTTACTTTCGCATTTATAATATTAGTATGGATATATTGTTTTTCTTGGCTCTTATCAGCTGTGTCTAAAATATCCGTAAGGGAATTTTACTATATAATATGCTATACCTACTTACCTAAGAAACATAAAAATCTCAGAAAATATCCGGCAGATTATCTGTTAGATCACAATAGATAGATAGAAAGAAGTCATAGTAAAATGTAAATAAAGCCTACGTAGTATATTATTATTAGTGCCTATATATTGAAATAATTACTATTGCGCCTGTAGTTTTGTTTTAGCAGTAATGTGGAATGACATAAGCCCAACATAAGCGGTAAGCCTATGTATAAATTTTAATGACAATCTTCTTATATCTTATATTATATAAAAATAATCGCAAAATGTGTTGGTAAGCGCATAAGTCGAGAACGGCTGAACCGATTTCGATAATTCTTTTTTTATTATATTGAATATTCCTTGAAGTACGAGGATGGTTCTTATGTAGAGAAAACGTAAACATGTACCACGGGCGAAGCCGGGGCGGACCGCTAGTTTTATATATAAAATACGCTAAAATGTTTTGTTATTCTGTATATTTAACCCACGAGCCAATAAAGTCAATGACCGTTACGGCTGATCACATTTTGATTCGCCAATTATGAGACCGTTTGATAGATTGCGTAATATTTTTTCTTCAATAGGCTAGTTGCTTCAATTTAAAAACTTTATATGGAATAAGATTTAATTTATTTTTTTTGAATCAGCACACGTGTCAGAAATAAAACTTCTTTGGCAATATTCAAAGATACCAAAAACGTCGCCTAATTCCATGACGTGACGGTGAATAGGTCAAAACGCATGAAATCACCTCTCACTCAAAGGCACGTATCGTGTTGGAACACATTCGAAAAATCCGCATTGTGATAGTAAAAGTACATATTATTTTTGCAAAAAAATCATACGCCTACATTCTTTCTCACACTCCACTCTATCTGTGTTGCAAATTTTATCAAAATCGGTTAAGTGGTTTTACGTGAAAGCGTAAAGCATATTAATCTGATGATGATGTAGATGATATTAGCCTCGATAAATGGGCTATCTAATACTGAAATAATTTTTCGAACACGTAGGAGACGAACCCGCGGGTTAAAGCAAGTATTTCTATAGCTCATGTGTTATTCTGGCAACGATGTAGCTTAGGTAGCTACATCGTTGCAAAGTTACATCAAAATCCGTTCAGTGATTATCGGGCGAGTAACTAAGAATACTTCATTAAAAACTTTCGCGTTTATCCTACTACTATTATAAAGGCGAAAGTTTGTAAGTATGGATGTATGGATGTTTGTTACTCTTTCACGTAAAAACTACTGAACCGATTATAATGAAATTAAGCACACATATATATAGGGTAACTTGGATTAACACATAGGATAGGTAATATCCCGGAAAGCCCACGGGAACGGGAACTATGCGGGTTTTTCTTAGAAAACGCGGGCGAAGCCGCGGGCGGAAAGCTAGTAATACATAGTTTTCTGCCTGCGGCTTCGCCAGCGTCGTCAAAAGATAGTTCCCGTGGAATTTTCGGTATATAACTAGCCTAACTAGATTTCCGCCCGCGGCTTCGCCCGCGTTTTCAAAGGAAAACCCGCATAGTTCCCGTTCCCGTGGGATTTCCGGGATAAAACCTATCCTATGTGTTAATCCAAGTTACCCTCTATATGTGTGCTAAATTTCATTGTAATCGGTTCAGTAGTTTTTACGTGAAAGAGTAACAAACATCCATACATCCATACATCCTTACAAACTTTCGCCTTTATAATAGTATTAAGATTATGTCTTTCCTCAGGTATCAAAATTATTTCACTGTTCGATAGTCCATTTATCGCGGAAGGCTATAGGCTATATATCATCACGCTAAGACCAACAGGAGTGGAGTAATGCGGGTAAAACCGCGGGACACAGTATACAATAATCATAGTTACGCCCGGTTAGCCACTTCTCTGATAAGTACTGTGCTATAAATAGAGTATGACTACATAAGTGTCCTTGATCGAGACCATACTTAATGAGGCCAGCAGTTTATATTATAGGAAGATATACATATATTTTAAACTCAAACATTTATTTATTCAATTAGACTTCTTCTAGAAGCACTTTTGAGACGTCATTAGGTACATATTTTTAACATTTACCACCAATTCGGAAAGCAGTAGGTATCTACGGAGAAGAATCGGCAAGAAACTCCATAGTTGCTCTTTTTAATCATGTCAGTTTTACAATTTAATTTTACAAATTACATATTATGTAACATTTTATATGCCAATATAAGGGGGAGCGTTTCGTTTGTTTGTTTGGGTAAAATAAATTAGTGAATTACTGAATTATTAGACGGTGGAAAGATATACAATGCTCTGGAGGGAAAGTACTTGAAATATTGATAGTAAATTTTGCTGAAAGTAAACATTCCTTTATTTAAAATAATAATAGTTTAAAAAAACTAAAAAACACGCTTTTTATAGAAAACCGAACTTAAAAATAGAAAATTTTTATCAAATTAGTGTATTGTCATCGGTCCTCAATAAATCTACAAAGTTTGAACGAAATCTGGCCGTTTAAAGTGGGTCAAAATCGCGCCCAAAGAAGTCGGTTACAAACATACAAATATACAGGTGAAGCTAATATAAAGCGTGTAAAAAGAAATAGTACCGCATTGAAAGATTTTCGATATTTCACTTGCGACCGGGAATCGAACTAACTAAAAATAGAAAAAATACTAATATTATAAATGCGAAAGTAACTCTGTCTGTTACGCTTTCCCGCTTAAACCTCTCAACCGATTTTGATGAAATTTGGCACAGACAATCTTTAGACCCTGAGAAAGAACATAGGCACCTTTTATTGCGAAACACCACGTGGGCGGCAGCTGGTTAATTATGAAATTGCAGTTTCTGGCGCAGTTGGTTAAAAATCAAACAGAAATCGTAATACATTCTTACTCTTTATAACACCAAGTAAAAAGTGAAGTCCCGTGTCCCCGTAGTGGGGTAGGGGGCAGATGTATTATTCATACATCTGTTTCACTGATCGATTTTTCTTTAGGGACAAGTAGGTGATCAGCCTTCTGTGTCCTGCCAGACCGAGACATTTTTTTTTTCGTCTCCACCGGGAATCGAACCCAGGACCCCTCGGTTCTACGCTCACGCGTCAACCACTGTTCCAAGGACGGGGTCACTAGAAATAAACCAGATTTAAAAGCTTTTTGAGATCGTACTCGTGGCACAGTCGGTTAAAAACAGACATCGTAATACATTCTTATTCTTTATAACACCAAGTAGGTAGATAATAAATATAGAAGGAAAGATTAACTTACTTGGTTGGATGCCATGAGTATCTTCATCACCTTGGGCTTGTATAAATACTTTTGTTTTTGGGACAATGCAAGTAATATTAATTGCATTAAAGGTACAAGAAAACATTTTTCGATACGTAGGTACATGAAATATGGATTAAAAAAAATCCTTATTACCGTATACCGATTATTTTTTACTAAAAAATAAATATATGATTTTTATCTACCTAATTTAATAATAGAACAACATTTTTATCTATTCAAATTTCGAATTTGGTTTTACAAACGTATTATAGAACAACATTTTTATCTATTCAAATTTCGAATTTGGTTTTACAAACGTATTATTTATAAAGGCGCTTCCCTAGAATGTACCTCTCCTCTTGAAGACCTCCATATTGTACTCATCGGGGAACTTATTGAAAAGGTTATTTTGTGGAGGGGATATTGAAACTACAGCGGTATCCGCTACCCCCGCGGGTAGCGGTATCACGATGGCACGCGATTAAATCTCTTACGTAATATGTTATAGAGACTGTAATGGCGTACCGATCCGAGTACGGTAGCGAACAGCCCATCGGGATACCGGCTACCCACGGCGGTAGTCGATACCGCTGTAGTTTCAATATCCCCTTTCACTCACACAAAATAACCTTTTCAATAAGTTCCCCGATGAGTACAATATGGAGGTCTTCAAGAGGAGAATTCTAGGGAAGCGCGCTTCCTTAGGCCACATCTCAGCTTACCATCAGGCGAGATCGTGGCCAAGCGCTCCCCTATTGCAGCATAAAAAAAAGGTTCTAATTTCACTTCATCTATCAGTTCATAAAAATACACGAACAAAGTCGCGCGCAGCAACTAGTTAAACTAAAATGTTGGTTCGTATGTCATTTTCTATTCAATTACTCAGCTAATGGTGAAAGCTGTCGATCACATGATGGCCTTTAGAGTAATTGAATTTTTAGTTTTGTTTTTTTTTTATCTAGATATACCATTTTGTAACCGTTTTAAGTGCATTGTGTCTTATTTCCTTGTTGTTATCTAAATGTATAGGAAAACTGATTTTATTGACTTACGAAGAAACGAAACTAGGGTCAAAAACTTGACTAAATGATTCCTTTTACACGCTTAAATATACTCATGAAATGATTGTGATTTCACCGATCCGTGACAATCGTACAAAGTTTGAATTAAATCTGTCCGTTTAAAGTGGGTCAAATCGAGTCTAAAGTCAATAAGTTAATTACTGTTCTAACTTCTTACCCCTGGCCCTATACAAATATTATAGTAAAACGCAAAAATCATTATGTTGTATTCTACTATTCAATTTGGTGAGGTAAATCGTGTGGCAATTACTAATCTCAGGAACTACTGTTCCGATTTGAAAAATTCTTTCCGTGTTACATAGTCCCTTTAGGAAGGCTAAATGCTATATATCACCACGCTAAGACCAACAGGAGCGGAGAAAGGCGGGTATAACCGCGGGGCACAGCTAGTGTTTTATACAATACTAGCTTCCGCCCGGAGCTTCGCCAGCGTGGTGTTTTGATAAAAGGCAAGGAAAGGCCTATGTTCTTTCTCAGGATCTAAAGATTGTCTGTGCCAAATTTCATCAAAATCAGTTGAGAGGTTTAAGCGGGAAAGCGTAACAGACAGATAGACAGACAGACTTTCGCATTTATAATATTAGTAGGATAGGATAAATAAATTATATATTGTACAAGTAACATTAAGTAGATATGATATAAATGAGGATATGTTTGTTCAATTAATTGGTCCTTATAAGTATTATTTTGAATTCTTGATACTGGCTCTAAATATATCTATTAAAATGATTAACCATTATCCTCTTTGTTTTTAATGATGAGTCATCATAATCCTTAGCGCCTCCCAAACATGTTCAAATCTATAGTTTTCCTTAATTAATTTTCCTCGTTTCAGATGTGATGGAGTCGTGACATCAAAACTATGGGAAGTGCTAAACATACTGCGATCAAACAAGCAACCATGGGCGAAGAAAAGAAATCCATAAAAGACATCCTCAAAAAACCGTTCCAAGCGATATTTAATAGAAAAGACAAGAGAAAGAACAAAGCAACAGATAAAGATCCGGAAAGAGATAAAAAAGAGCAAGAAAGAGATAAAAAGGAACCAGAGAAAGTAAAAGAAATAGTTGTCACACCGGTTTCTGAACTGTTAAATAAATTATCGATAAAAGATGATGAGCTAGACTTAAGCAAACTTTCAATAAAAGATGACGATGAAGACGAATTCAAAAACTTTTCTTGCAAAGTAATTGACGATGTTAGGTGTACAAGATTAGATTCACACAAATCAGACGACAGTGGGTATTCAGAAAAGACAGAGTCAGATGATGAAAAAGATTCGAAGGTAGATGATAAAAAGAAAAAGAAAGTACAGACTGTTGCTATATCGAGGGCTCCGATACAGAATAAACATCAATTTGTAGCGCCTGCACATCCGTATTCAAGAGAGGCTGATTTTAGACAGGTAAATATTATTGTACATTATCTTCTCCATATCTATACTAATACATATAATAAAGCTAAAGAGTTTGTTTGTTTCAACGCGCTAATCTCAGGAACTACAGGTCCGATTTGAAAAATTATTTCGGTGTTAGATAGCCCATTTATCGAGAAAGGCTATAGGCTATATATCATCGCGCTAATACCAACAGAAGCGGAGCCATGCGGCAGAAACCGCGGAGCGCAGCTAGTATTATATAAAATTCTCAAGTCACAATGTTAGTAACTTTACTCCTCGGAACGGCTTTACCAATTCTCACGGAGCTTATTTTGTACTAGCAGACAAACATGAATTCTAAACTCTTTATGTGCCATATTTGGTACACTTAATGCTTTCTTAATATGAAAAGGCTAGCACAATAAAGGAAGTAATAAAAAAACTAATGAGAATATTGTAACAATCTATTAAAGATCGCCATTTGAAAACATTAATATATCAACCAGACGTTAAATTATAACTAGCTTTCCGCCCGCGGCTTTTTTCAAAGCAAAACTCGCATAGTTCCCGTTCCCGTGGGATTTCCGGGATAAAACCTATTCTATGTGTTAATCCTAGTAACCCTCTATATGTGTGTTAAATTTCATTGTAATCGGTCCAGTAGTATTTGCGTGAAAGAGTAACAAACATACGTATACACATACATCCATCCTCACAAACTTTCGCATTTATAATATTAGTAGGAAACATAATTGATTGAATAACAATTGACCCTGATATAAGACCTTTGATAAATCTAACACAATCTAAAAGACTGAATAAGTGTACTTTCTAAGAACTTTCATTTAAGCCTCTTAATAGATTGCTAACGTCATTGTAATAGATAGGTGTTGGTTACTATGACGTCATATAGCAGTACTAATTCCAGTATAGGAAAAAGGTAGTTATATACCTATGTATGGGTAGTACTGCCTCCTTGGTAGAGTGGTTAAAGAGTGATTTATTCAATTAGACTGCTTCTAGAAGCACTTTTGAATCGTCATAACAGTTTTAACATTTACCACCGATTCGGAAGGTATCTATGGTGAAGAACCGGCAAGAAACTCGGTAGTTGCTCTTTTAAAATCATGTTAATTTGAATATAATACTAATATTAGAACCGAGGGCCCTGGGTTTTATTAAGGCTTGGTCTGGCAGGACACAGAAGGCTGATCACCTACTTGTCCGTAAAGAAAATCGATCAGTGAAACAGATGTATAATGCATCTGCCCCATACCCCACTAGAGTACATAGGACTTCATTTTTTATAGGTATATCGCCATCACACTGGAATCAGTACTGCTTTAAAACGTCATACATATACCAAAGACTGACCGGTTGTCTTGGTTGGTAGTGGCCCTGGCTTCCAAGCCAGAGGCCAGAGGTCGTGGGTTCGATTCCCACCCGGGGCAAATATTTGTGTGATGAACATAGATGTTTGCTCTGTGTCTGGGTGTTAATCACTACATAGTATAAAACAAAGTCGCTTTCCCTGTCCCTATGTCCCTATGTCCCTATGTCCCTTTGTACGCTTAAATCTTTGAAACTACGCAACGGATTTTGATGCGGTTTTTTTTAATAGATAGAGTGATTCAAGAGGAAGGTTTATATGTATAATAAGATCTATTAAGTAGTGGAGAAGTACTGTTATTTTTGAGGTTTCTAATGTGATGTCGTAAAAAATTACATTTATTCCGCTTACATTGCAAACGCAGGCTGAACCCTACGAGTTTTATCAAAATAATGTACTAAGTATTATACACATTGAAAAGGTCTACAGAAAAGTCCGCGATGGTATATGTCTATCTCTTATGGATAACCCACAATAACTTTTTTTTGTCATTTACTTTTTACGACAAATCATGGCTAATTTTCGAAGCGATTTTAACCAATACAGCATTAATCCTTAACCAATTAAATACCATGGATACATTGTTCATTTAATATAGATCTATATGGCCCTTTACACCGTATGATTTAAGTGAATATTTTCGAAGATATTACAGATTTAAAAATTGCAGGACGTAGCGTTTGCGGCCGCCCGGCTATGTATTTTATACCCGTGCGATGCCGGAGGCCGGAGCGGGCCGCTATATTTTTATACCTATACAACGTTCACAATTTTTCTGTAGTGTATTTAGTATCAGCATTGCACCCGTGCGAAGCCGGGGCGGGTCGCTAGTTATCTATATAAGTATTTATTTATAAAATTATATATGTATGTTTATCAGCCATCTAGTTTCCATAACACAAGCGAAAGCTTAGTATGGGATCAGATCGTGCCGCGTGTGAAAATTGTCCTGAATTATTTATTTGAAAAAAACATTTATTTAAAGTATTTTTTCTTTTTACAGATCAGCCAAATAAACAAACAGACATTCTCCGGAGGCCAAGTGCTCGTGAACGACACCACAAGAGCAGACAATTCCTTCTTGAACCAAGCGCTACAACTCGTCGACACAAATGTACGGGAATTCAACAAAAACACGCAAGAGGAACAGGTCAAATACTGGCAAATGGCTGAAGAATTCATTAACGAAAAGACCACGGAAGAGGACATCATCGCAGAGCTACTTCAAGCCAACCCTGACATCTGTCAGCTGTCAAATTTCCCACCAAAAGCCACAGATAATATCATGGCCACTTTTGACACCTGTCAAGTGTCAATTATCCCGCCGGAAGAGAATCCGATCGAGGAGTTTGAAAACGCGAACCTCATTGGTGAATACGATTCTTCGGAAATATTTACGCAGTGCATTCGAAACGAAATGGATACATTGAACGTATTTCCGACTCCGCCAAGATCGGAAAATGTACCAAGTCCTATGTCGGATTCACAGTCCTACTATCCAAGCCATTCTCCAAGCAACTACACGCTTTCCCCTGAAACGTCTTCACCAATGTATAACAGTGATTACGAAAGATACCAAGACGTTCAGTACGAGTATCCGAGCGTGCTTGACAGCTTAGAAACAGAAAATGACGTTGAGAGCACAGATAAAAAAGCGCGGGAAAAAGCGTCTATGACGTTAAAACAATATAAAGACATGCAAAAAGATATAGCCGCGGAATTCTTGAAAATGGAGT
The DNA here is from genome assembly GCF_061535455.1 of Colias philodice. Classification (NCBI taxonomy): domain Eukaryota; kingdom Metazoa; phylum Arthropoda; class Insecta; order Lepidoptera; family Pieridae; genus Colias; species Colias philodice. Next base: position 3,814,215 of record NC_143116.1, read on the forward strand.
GTTGCCAGGCGAATAGGAAAACTTGTAAAGAATTGTTTCAAGGGCACTTGAATAAATTGAAGCTAGAACATAGGAAGATGATTTGTCAAAAGGTTGCGTGTTTGGATCTAGGCAAAGCGTACGGGTAAGTTCTATCTGTACTAATATTATAAATCTGAGTTTGTTTGATCGCGCTAGTCTCAGGAACTACTGGTCCGATTTGAAAAATGATTCCGGTGATAGATAGCTCGTTTATCGAGGAAGGCTATATGCTATATATGATCACGTTAAGACCAACAGGAGCGGAGTAATGCGGGTAAAACCGCAGGGCACAGGTAGTCTGTAGATAAATATCAGTTAGTTTTTGAACGAATGTGTTGTGACTTGTGGTTAATAGACGGACAGATGTCAATTTTTGAATGAATGAATTATAATAAGTGTTATATTGCATCTATTCTTATCTATGAAAATCATTTGTCTATAAATGTATACATTTATGTGTGTGTTCAATGTTCGTTTTGGAATAAATTTTAAAAGAAAATTCTCACTTTCTTAAAGAAAAATAATATTGAAAAATGTTCTTATTTGAGGGTAGATGTAGTTTCATGGGTCACTTTGTATCATTTTTAACATTACAAAGAGACACTTAAATATGTATTGTTGTTTCATATACATTTATTCAACTAAAGAAGGAAAAATTTAAAGATTATAGGATATACATACTGACTGCCGATAAATATAGAGATCTCGTTAAAATGCAAATTGCTTCGAGACGCCTGATATAAGGAAAATATTGACTTTTTACCTGCCCTTTTTCCTATATTTTTTATCACAGTAACACAATATAGTGCAAATAATCATCACCATCATCATTATAACTGTTATGTTATATACTAGCTTACCGCCCGCGGCTTCGCCCGCTTTGTCTAAAACTTAATAAATTATATAGTAAAACCTTCCTCTTAAATCACTCTGTCTATTAAAAAAAACCGCATCAAAATCCGTTTCGTAGTTTTAAAGATTTAAGCATACATAGGGACATATGTCGTGATTATTTAATAAATTAATTTCATTGTTCTATCACACAAAACTACTGAATCGATTTGACACAAACCTTGCTTGCTAATAGATTATTATGATGGTGCAATTCAAAAGGACCGTATTAAACTATACCTTTAACCCTGGTTGCCTGAAACGAATATTCTCTATATGTAACTTCATTTTTTTTTCAGAGTATTGCAACACATAATAGCAAGTCTATCAAACGACAACACAGATGAAAATTTACAGTTGGCTCTGTTCAGCCTAATCTGTGAGAAAGTGCTGGCTCTGAAAAAGGAGTTGTTTATCGGTGAATTCGGTAAGTTTCATAATTTATATTTATATTGTATTCTTATTTCTTACCTATTGTTGGAACTACATTTTATAATGAAGATTTTTTAAAGAAACAAATTTACGAAAGTTTTTTTAAATGAAAAAAGGAAAAAAAGGTGACCTAGTGAATTGTTTCATAAGAAAATCTGTAAGTTCTTGCTGTTTTTTTGATTTGTCATCCTTTAGTCGTAATCCTATATTATAATTTTCTACTTATTTTTTTTTTGAAGTGAAACTTCTTTATCGGGGTTGGAAAAAAATTTAGTGTAACAATTTTTCGTTACGCGTGACATTTTTCCGTTACGCGCCATCTTTTTCTTATCCCTACCACGCGTGATTCGACGTATTTCTATAAAGTTGCATATACTAAATTATTTTTTGAAAAATAAGGTCATAAAGAAGTTTCACTTCTTACGTGTGTACTGTGTACACTAGTACACGCACATATTTTTTTTTAATAACACATACTAGGCATTTCAAATTATATAATAAGTAATATCAAAGTAAGTTTAATACATATATAATTTGAATTTGAATAAATTTTTCGCATGATACTGGCCAAATGGAATTCTCGGACATAACCTCAAAAAAACGTTCTTTTTTTTTAATTGTTTTATACTTTGTAAGAAGTAAGGATTCAATTATTTGTTGTTTTTCGAAAATGATACATCGATACCTGTTTATTCGAAACAGGAATCGATATATCTTGATCTCGACGGACAAAAAAAGATACGTTATATTTAGTAGGAATGAGTATATTTTTGTAAACTATCTTCATATTCTTAAGCGATGAGTGTTTTGATATAACAGTTGCCAGATCAAATAGAAAATACTTTTCAAATGATTGACGAAGCTTTATAATATTCTATTTCTCATTGTGTATATTTATTGCTATTTTTCATATCCTTATTCTACAAAAAATAACCAAAAAATATTAATTTTCAGGTCTAAACCTTTTAAAAGCAGCCGTACTACGTTGTCCCAGCAGACCACTCATAACAAGATATTTGGTGCAATGCATACGAACAGTGACGAAGGAAGATACGTTCAAACCCGCGGGGGAATGCTTGTTTACTGAGGTTGGTTATAGTAATAATAGGATATACTAGCTGTGCCCCGCAGTTTTAAACGCATTGCTCCGCTCCTGTTGGTCTTAGCGTCATGATATATAGCCTATAGCCTTCCTCGATAAATGGGCTATCTAACACCGAAAGAATTTTTCCAATCGGACCAGTAGTTCCTGAGATTGGTCCGATTTGAAAATTTTTTCAGGCGCAGCTAGTCTTAAAAAAATGCTTAATTTTCCATTTTCTAATTATCGTATATTTCCCCCCCAGGTCGACGCTCTTGGTGACAATCTAATAATCGCTTGCGCTCGTGGTGGGGACACATTTGGCCTGTGTCTATACGAGCTTGTGTCGAAGCACAGTGGGGACGTACCATTGTTCGCTTTGCATCATGCTAATGCTGATGGTGAGTGGGGAGGATGGGTAGTGGGGAAAGGTATTTAGTTTTGAGGGGAATTATGATTGTGGTAGTGGGAAATAGTTTTGTAGAAGTGTGAAAGGTGGATTGATAGTTATTAATGAGTGTTAAATCGTGGTGGGGACACATTTGGCCTGTGTCTATACGAGCTTGTGTCGAAGCACAGTGGGGATGTACCACTGTTCGTTTTGCATCATGCTAATGCTGATGGTGAGTGGGAGTGGGGAGGATGGGAGAGGGGAGATGGGGAGGATGGGAGGGGGGAGATTGGCAGTGGGGATGGGATATGGGACGTGGGGAGGATGGTAGAGGGGAGATTGGCAATGGGGAGGATAGAATAGGGGAAATATGTGATAGATTGGTTTGATTACGATAATATATATGTTTGGTTATGTAGAATGTTACTTGTTAATTTTTGGTGGGTCCGTTAAAGTCTAGATTTTCTGTAAAAATAAATTTTGAAAAAACATGTATTACGTCTTATATGTTCATATAACTGTCCTTTTAACTCCATTTTGATTCACTTTTACCAGACAGATTTAATTCAAACTTTGTACACTTATCAAGGATCGGTGACAATACAATAATTTCATAACTACATCATAATAAATAGTTTTTTATTTAAATTATATTCATCTTATTAAATAGTTTTTTTTTTTGAAGTGAAACTTCTTTATCGGGGTTGGACAAAAATATAGTGTAACATTTTTGCGTTACGCCGTACGCGTGACATTTTTGCGTTACGCCGTACGCGTGACATTTTTGCGTTACGCCATACTCGTGACATTTTTAAGGTCATAAAGAAGTTTCACTTCTTACGTGTTTACTCTAGTACACGCATACATTTTTTCATATAAATTATATATATTTTGCAGGATACACAGCACTACACGTAGCTTGCAGCTTACATAGCGTGAAATCACCAAGAATTCACATCACTCATGTGCTTTTAGAACACGCTGGCGTGGATTTGTGGCGTGAGGTAAATAAGTATATTTTTTTTGACGTGACAACGTCTTATAATTCGACAGAGCCCGAAAAAACATGACTCATGCGGCGTTACCTCGCTCTGAGGCGTTCCATGTAAGGCTTGAAGTGCAAGCGAGAGCGCGGAACGAGCGACAAAGAAGCACAATCGGTTGTCACGTTCAACTATCGTCAGTAAACCGACTTTACAGACAACCAATTTTTACTTTAATTTTTCTTGTATTAAATAATATTTTAAATTGTGTAATAAATGTAAATAGTTTGGGAACTTTCTGTGCCAAATGTCATGTAAAAAACTAGCTGTTTCCCGCGATTTCACCCGCATCGCTCCGCTTCTGTTGGTCAGCGTAATGATATATAGCCTATTATAGCCTTCCTGATAAATGGGCTATCTAACACCGAAAGAATTTTTCAAGTCGGACCTGTAGTTCCCGTGATTAACGCGTTCAAACAAACAAACTCTTCAGCTTTATAATATTAGTATAGATGAAATGTTTATAAAAATTATAAAAAAGCCTATTTCTGGAAAATTGTATGGATAAATTAACATAATTATTATTAAACGCAATATTTCGTTTACAATTCTCATAATTTTTTTTTTTCAGGATATAAAAGGTGGTGAAACAGCCCTACATTTAGCTGTAAATTCAGCGAATTGTGACCTTCGTCTCATAATGGTGATATTTAAGAACATCGATCGAAAACTGTGGAAGAAACTTGCACATGTGCAAAATAGAAGGTAATACATGATTAAATCCATACTAATATTATAAATGCGAAAGTAACTCTGTCTGTCTGTCTGTTACTCAATCACGCCTAAAATACTGAACCAACTTTCATGAAATTTGGTATGGAGATATTTCTCAATCTCGGAAATCCCACGGGAACGGGAACTATGTGGGTTTTTCTTTGACTGCGCGGGCGAAGCCGCGGGTGGAAACCTAGTATTTAATATAATATAAAATTTTCGTATCAAGTAGGGCTGGACCGATTGTCATGAAATTTTGGCACACAAAGTTTCGATGCAGCAATCAATTTGACTTTATTTTATATAATTTTTTTTTTATTTTAATTTTTGGCTTTGCCTCATAACTTCCGACTGGTTGAACCGATTTTGATGATTCTTCTTACATTTGAATAGCTTTCAAATATTAGAAATGTTAGTTAGTGCTTTCGCTTGATCCCATTTTAATTTGTTTCTGAAAAAAAAGCAGTTTGATTATTATTTAAAAAATGACAGATTTAGTTCAAACTTTGTACACTTATCAAGGATCGGTGACAATACAATAATTTCCTGAGTAATTAATTTTATAAAAGCGTGTTTTTTGAAGTGAAACTTTAAGCGCGTTGAGAGTAAAATCTCAAAGTCGCGACATGGAAATACCGTCACGTCATGGAGTGAGGCGACGATTTTGTTACCTTCGAATATTTTCAAAGAAGTTTCACTTCTGACACGTGTACACAGACTCTTTTCTTAATAATATTTATTATCGAATCTATTCAAAGAAGTTTCACTTCTGACACGTGCGCTTTTTTTTTAATTATTGAAGTGAAACTTCTTTATCGGGGTTGGAAAAAAATTCAGTGTAACATTTTTTCGTTACGCGTGACATTTTTCCGTTACGCGCCATCTTTTTCTTATCCCTACCACGCGTGATTCGACGTACTTCTGTAAAAAGTTGCATATAGTAAATTATTTTTTGAAAAATAAGGTCATACAGAAGTTTCACTTCTTACGTGTGTACACTAGTACACGCACACATTTTTTTTTAATTATATTTATATTAAATTATATTTATTTTTACAGCTCGGTAACTCCACTAGAATACGCCCGGTCTGCGAGCAAATCGTCGACACGACAAAACTTTCCCATCGAAGTGTTGGAATTCCTCAAGAAATGCCGTTAAAAGTGTTATAAATAAATGTTTGAACATGGAATGGAACGCTTAATTTGAAATTTGAATTTCGAACGGTTTTGAATAAAGAACGCACAATTTTTGTGCAATTCGAAAGATGGTTGAATTTGGAATAGATTCGAGTTTCTTTTTTTGGATGTATAGAATTTGAAATATGGAATTGGAATAGAATTTTGAATTTGGAACGTAAAATATTAATGCATTATATTTTGAAATTGTATCAGTTTTTATTTTGATGAATATGAATGACATTGTATTTTTTATTTGTTTATCAAAAACAAATTGAATAAAGAGATTAATAGAAATATGAACGGAATATTTTTTATACTTGTGTATAAATAAGTTTTAGTTTTAAAGTTGAAACTCTATTTTTATAATCCAAAGGGAAAATATGAATGTTGTTTTGCACAAATATATTTTTAATATGGACATTTTTAATTGTTTATATATTTAAGATAAGATGAAAAATAAAATCAATTTTGTTATTTTAAGGGGATATAACATTTAAATAAGTTATAATAATTTTAAATTTAATCTATACTAATATTATAAAGCTGAATAGTTTGTTTGTTTGAACGCGCTAATCTCAGAAACTTACTGGTCAGGTTTGAAAAATTCTTTCGGTGTTAGATAGCCCATTTATCAAGGAAGGCTATAGGCTATATATCATGACGCTAAGACCAACAGGAGCGGAGCACTGCGGGTGAAACCGCGGGCACAGCTTGTATTAAAATAAACTACATTCTTGTTACACTTTGTACAACGTATCTATCTATTATTTTAGTTTCATCAAAATGTATTCAATGATTTTCGCCTAAAATTGTATTTTTTTTAATTTATCCTTGATATTTCTATAAAAATGAGATTTAGTCATAGAAAAAAATCATTTTAAAATTATTGATTCATATACATACCGTAAGTGCTCTTAATAAAAATATTTTTTAATATTTTTCATAAATAAAAATATTTTTTAGTTAGTACTTAGTATGGTTAGTTTTTTAGATATTTTAAAATTTAAGTATATTTAGGTACCTGCAATATTTTTTAAAAACTTCTACTAAAGTAAAAATTGAATTTTTTTTGCGCAGTTGGTTGTGTTTTTTTAAACTATGATCTCTAGTTAGGTTTTTGATCTGAAATAATATTGGTTTAAAAGTTTTTGATGGATTTTTAATAATTTTTTGTAGAAAATATAGTATTGGTAGCACAAAGAAAAGTACTTTTTTTTTATTACGCACTTTTTTTAGATGTTTTAAAACTAACTTTAAATTGGAAAACAATCTATTTCTTTTTAAAAAAAATCCATCATCTACTGTGTATTTAAACTAATGCATAATATTTTTATAGATATTGGCTAGCTTAACTTGCCTATAACTTGATATTAAGGTTATAAGGTAATAACTTAGGGTTATATTAAGTTACATAACAATTTTATAAAAAACCGTTTTTATTCCCACTTTTTCTAAAAACTCAGTCACTCCAAAATGGGTTGACCGCTTTTGATGAAACTTGTGTATTTGATAAGTCGTGATTTGATAAGAATAATTCGTATCGCCGCTGTATCCCACATTTTAAAAATAAAATTTTCATAAGTATATTATTATACAAATAAGTTTAATCTTTAAGAGAAAGATACACACAAAAAAATATCTTCTATAAGATTCAAATCAACAATTTGATTTGATACACGTAATTAAAATTTAAATAAGTTATTATAAGTTGAAAGTCATAAAATTTTAATGCATATAATATTTATGTATAAGTATAAGTATACATTAATATAGTATTTGGCATTTTTGTAAAATTTTTAATTCTTATGCCGGGTCTAATTATTGTATTCAATATAATATTGAGTTTTAAGTTGTTTTTTATTTATAGATCTATTCACAAAATAATAAATAAATATTTCAGGACAATTTTCACACACGGCACGATCTGATCCCATACTAAGCTTTCGCTTGTGTTAAGGAAACCAGATGGCTGATAAACATACATATACATATATATAATTTTAAATAAATACTTAAATAGATACCTACTATTTTTATATATTTGTACCAAACAGTACCATCTTTTGAAATACGGTAAAACGGCAATATTAATTAAGATTTTTTATTTTATACCAAAATCGTCGCCTTAATCCATGATGTGACGGTATTGCCATGACGCGACTTTGAAATTGTACTCTCAACGCGCTTAAAGAATCACTTCAAAAATCCAATGCGTCATTTTAACATTATAAGGTCATAACTCCCACGTACCTACACTATAAAAAGAAAAAAATCGAATGTCCAAAAAATCGTATTCCAAAAATAAATAAGTACTTACAAAAATTACAAATTATAGCATTTAACTTAAATTTACATTTTAAACCCATTAATAACATGTTTTTTGATCAAGTAAAATTATTGTTATGTTGTATTTGTTACAGTGGTTACAGTCTAAACCCTTAACCAGTCAAAACCTTAATGACAGGTAAAATTAATCAATAAGGTTATCGACTAATAGGTAACATATAAGGGTGTGGGTTAGGTAAGGTTCGTGTTTTTTTAACTACACATAAATAGGAGCCCCGTGAAGCGGGGCTCCGTCGCTCCGTCGCCTACACGAACCTAACCTAACCCACACCCTTATAGTCAATTAACCTATTAGTCAATAACCTTATTGACTAATTTTACCGGTCAATGAGGTTTTTGACTGGTTAAGGGTTTTGACTGTAACATATACAAAGACAAAACAACTTTTCATTTGACCTTTTTAAGTTTTAACCTATAACAGGAAAAATATCAAAATTACAAACACCATATATTTTTAGTTGCTTGATTCAAAACTAGCTACCCTCCCGCGGCTTCGCCCGCGTTTTCAAAGAAAAACCCGCACAGTTCCCGTTCCCGTGGGATTTCCGGGATAAAACGTATCCTATGTGTTAATCCAAGTTACCCTCTATATGTGTGCTTAATTTCATTGTAATCGGTTCAGAAGTAGTTATTTGCGTGAAAAATTAACAAACATACATACATCCATCCTCACAAACTTTCGCATTTATAATATTTGTAGGATAGGATTCCTTAATCCAAAGCATAACGATAGTAGGCCACACTAGTAATTATTTGATTATAATTTCTTTGCTGTGTCAAAACCTATCAAAAAAATAACTCGACTGTGCAAGAAAGAGGGTTATGTTTTGATTGTATTTATTATGGAATTTCAAAATAAAGCTAAAACTAGCTTTTTATATTATTTATTGCATCTTAAAATAAAACCGGCCAAGTGCGAGTCGGGCTCGCGCACAAAGGGTTCCGTAGCAGCAAATATAATAAATTACAGTTAAATCAACCTATCTCAAAAACTATAAGAGATACTTTGATCAAACCAAAAATCGTTGAAAGAGTTAATTAGCATGCATCACCTCTATTTTTTTTAGAATTTTATACCCCGTAGTTATAAAAATAGAGGGGGGGGGACATACTTTTTACGACTTTGAGAGCTGATATCTCAAAAACCGTTCACTTTAAGAAAAATGTTTTTTAGAAAACTTTATATCATTTTAAAAGACCTTTCCATTGATACCCCACACGGGTATGTACATCGAAAAAAAAAATTTCATCCCTCAGTTACATGTATGGGGGGCCCCACCCCCAATTCTTTTTTTTACTATTTAGTGTCATATTTTTGTAGCGGTTCATACAACACATATTCCCATCAAATTTCATCACTGTAGTACTTATAGTTTCCGAGTAAATCGGCTGTGACAGACGGACAGACGGACAGACGGACAGACGGACATGACGAAACTATAAGGGTTCCGTTTTTGCCATTTTGGCTACGGAACCCTAAAAAGCTACTTTTTTTAAGATGCAATAAATAAAAAACATGAATTTTCATAACTGTTTCATATTTAAACCGACTTCAAAAAAGGAGGAGGTTCTCAATTCGGTCGGTAGGTATATTTTTTATTTTATTTACATACCAGGTGTAACAATAATTGCATTAGTTACCTACTACACTTCATGTCTTTTTTGTTTGTTGAATTAAATATTATTAAATAAATAAAAATAAATAAATAAAGCTTTATTTGTTCCATAAGAATATACAATTTTAGTTACAGTTATAGGCTTTTTTTTTAAATATTATTACAATAAATTAATATTTTTAAGTAAACTGAACATCTCAAGCGTGTTCCGCAGACAACAAATATACATATTACATAATTATATATATTTATAAAATTACATTACCTATTTCTACTTATATAAATCTACTTAAACATTCTTGTTATTAAATCTGTAAATTTTTGATCAATAAATATTTTTTATAAACTGTGTGTTTTATTTATAGTACACCTTACCTTACTAGTTAAGTAACATATGTGATATGTATTTAAATTTAAGATTACTACTACCCAATACAATGTAGAGGGGAAAAAATATAAAAAAAGTTTTATTAAATCTATTATTATTAAATAAATTAAAGCTGACGAGTTTGTTTGAACGCGTTTTTCTCAAGAACTACTGGTCCGATTTGAAAAAATATTTGGTTGTTAGATAGTCCATTTATCTAGGAAGGTGATGATATATGCCCTATAGGCATATATCATCACGCTAAGACCAATAGGAGTGGAGCAATGCGAGTAAAACAGCGGGGCACAGCTAGTTTTCATTATAAAGTGTACCTAGTCAATGAAAATGATCCACTGTATGCCTGGATACTATTCGTTGACCGCCTCCTTGGTACAGTGATTGACGCGTGAGCGTAGAACCTGGGTTCGATTCCCGGTGGAGATGAGGAAAAAAAATGTCTCGGTCTGGCTGGACATAGAAGGCTGATCCTACTTGTCCATAAAGATAAATCCATCAGTGCCCCTTACCCCACTAGGGGACATGGGACCACTAATTATTTACAGTCGCATTAATACAGCGCCAGTGCAGTACAATAACAATAATTATTAAAAAAAATATATAATTAGTTATAATGCAAATTGGTATATTAATTATTGTTTGTATTGTTATTGTAAGTTAGGGTTTACAGAGTCTTGTGCTCTGACGAGGACGGTTTGCGCTCGTCAATTAAATTTATAGTTTGCTTTTCGCGAAGACGGTAAACATTTGGTTGGATGTTGTAATATTTTAATATCGGAATATATAATGATGTGTAATTTTCTATTAATTCATCGTATAAAGCTTTATATTCATTAGTTTTGCGAGCTTTTTTACGACGCATTTGTTACCGATTTGATTTTTTTTTTTTTTGTTATTTGTTAGTGAGTTACCTTATTTTAGTGAAGTCTTGAATCTGGGTGTCTCGTTGACAGTGCCAACTCGACGGTGACGTAATTTTCGAATTACTCGATAGCTTTCTGCGACTTTGCTACAATTTAGTTTTAGCGCCATCTATGTTAATGCCACCGTACTACTTCAAAGTATTGGATAAATTATTTGATTAGTTAATTGTTGTAAATTATAGATGGCGCGCAAGCAGAACTTATGAAAAAAAAGGGTTTTTTTTTCAGAGTTCGACGAGTTTTGACTGTATATCCTACAAACATATAAATCCTCATAACATAACCAACGTTTGTACATCTTGCTAACATGCATAATGTTGAACATCTCGTTTTCGTATTGAAGTAAATTACGCTTTATAAATATTTTTTTGACCAAACAGTAAACTCCTAGTTTGACCCACTATTGTAAAATGTTTTCAAGCTCTTTATTTAACTATCTAAACCACAAAAAAAAATATTTCTTCATTCGTCTATAGCTCTAAAACAAATAAGAGTCATACTTAGTTACAATTTCTATAAATCACTACATAGTATAAAACAAAGTCGCTTTCTCTGTCCCTATGTCCCTTTGTATGCTTAAATCTTTAAAATTACGCAACGGATTTTGATGCGGTTTTTTTTAATAGATAAAGTGATTCAAGAGGAAGGTTTTAGTATATAATTTGTTAGGTTTTAGACAAAGCGGGCGAAGCCGCGGTCGGTAAGCTAGTCTTTTATTAAATTTATAAATGCTTTTTTTTATCTTTGGCTGGTCGTTTACGTTTCATGCCTCTTGCCTCAGGAGGTGGCTGCCGGCTTGCAAATATAATCTTTGAGAAACTTTAGACATGTGCATCCAGTGTCGAGCTTGTAAGCCGGAGACATGCTCTAATATGAAATCACATTTTTTGGCAATCATAACTAGTGTTTTAATTGGGCAAAAATAGCACGTTAATTTGCTCACAAAAATTTGGTGATCATTTACTATTTTTGGTCCCCAAATACAATTTGAATTACAGTCGTGAATAAAACAGCTAGAAATAGTTCTATACTTATAAGAAGTTTTTGGGCTTAATTTTTTTTTTTGGTGTTAAATATATTTTTATTTTTTGGTAAAAGAGATCGGGTAGGTAGGTATCGAAGTATTTTTTGGTGGTCATAATATTTATTCCCCTTTTTAATGGTATAGTCACAGTATAGTTTTAAGTTATCTTTTGTTGTATTTCTATAGGTATGCTTCGCAAATAGTGTTTCTGTAGGGTGTGTGTTTATGTAGGGTATATTGTTTTTGTTTTATTATTATTAGGTATTATTTGGTCTGATAACTCGACGTTCCATCTGTTAGAAAAAAGTGAAAATTCAGTCATAATCTGTGTGAAATTTAGTTGGACGCTATCTAGGAGCGAACACAACATGCAAAAAATTATAAACCTACACTTGTAACTATAAATAATACTAACAATTAGTTATGAAGTATGTATTAAATTTTCTGTGAATATCAACCACATCATTCTTTCGGTGTTAGATAGCCCATTTATCGAGGAAGGCTAGAGGCTATATTATATCACGCTAAGCAATGAAGCAATGCGGATACAACCGCGGGGCACATCTAGTAATATTATAAAGCTATGTTTGTTTGAACGCTCTATCTCAGGAACTAAGGGTCCGATTTGAAAAACTCTTTCAGTGTTAGATAGCCTATTTTATCGAGGAAGGCTATAGGCTTCTTCTCTATAAGTGATATTAGTAGCATCAAGTCAGAGTACACATAATATATATGTTTTTTTAAGATTGGGTATGTAGAATAAAATAAAACCACAGCATAAGGTCGCATTCTGTATTCCACTAATTCGAGTTCCACACATTTACAATCGATACATTCACACTACATTTAAATGCAAGATACAAAATTTTACAATAAAATATGAACACATCTGCCATTTCTGGTGATATTCCCGTGACATATACTCATTTATAATATTTTCTATAGATAACATTGATATTACATATATTTAACTAGAAAAAATATCATAGTATACGTAAAAAGGTGTAGATAGGTTACAAACACAACATTCGATCTTAAAAATACACTAACGCACACACGGTTAGCCGTCAAAGTGAGATGGCATGATTCAACTGTCGTTAGAAAGAGACTGAAGTAAATTGTGGCCAATTAGCCACATTTAGACGTGTCTTTCGCGCTTATAATCTACCTATACCTTTTTACTTATAATATTTGATAGCATCAAGTTTAAATGACAAGTCAGCGATCCTGCAAACTGCGCAAATTCGATTCGAAAATATATTGACCGTTTTGACTATCTAGGTACATTAAAATGAAAATGATGAAAAATGCAATTAATATACTACAGTTATATAATAAAAAAATGTACTTAAAACCTAAATTAAGCCAAATAGCCAACTTATTATACTAAATACAGCACATTGACAGTACAGTCTCTTTCTATCTTGAATAAACTTCCCTTAGTTAGAGAGAGATGGCACGATTATGCGACCAAATTTTTAAGTTAACACCCCTCTCGCTCTAACAAAGTCTAATTGTATGCGATAGAAAGAGATAGCATTACACATTTTAATGATCGTCATTTATACAATATTTAGTAAATCGAATTGAAACAAAATTATACATATGCGATATCAAAATTATCATTGAAAATGACTTGCCGCCAATATTATTCATAAGATATTATCACAGAGTAGCAATATATATTTTATTATATTATTATTAAATCCTGCTTTGAGCTGACCGTTTTAAAAAATAAATTAAACTACAGATAACAAAACACAAGCAAACGAAAAAACATACACACGCCACATAAGGTGATTTTTTATACATTAGTGTTACATTTATTATGAAAAAAAAAAAGTTTTGAGATCGTTTTTTTATGATTTTTTTTCAATTTATATTTATTTTTTTGTCATTTATATATTTATACTTTTAAGAAATAAGTATGAATATTAAACGCTAAGTTAAAAATAAGTTTTTTTGTTTGTTTGTTTTTTTTTGCATCACGAATTACTAAACCCGGCCGAGATTAATCGATAACAATATACAATTGATGTTTTTCTCAATCGTTAAAAAAATCGGTGGACATTTTTTTTATCTCGTAAATATGCATTCACATGTCTTAAGTATTATACTTACATCTAGAAAATATGGAATATTTATTTATTTTTATTTATTAATTTTTTTTTTGAACATTTTCACTTACAAAAATCATCACAGTTAAGCTATGGGCCAGAGCAATGTTCGTTTTGTATCAACTTACCGACGACAGATCACATTTTTTTATATATATTAACTATAAAACGTAAATACATAAAAACTACCTATTATTAGCACAATTTTAGTGGCCTTGAACGAAAAATATTAAAAAGAAACTACGCTACAGTGAAATGTCGTCGACAACCGATTTAATGTAGATTTTATCTAAAAAAATTACAATAATTAATAAAGCTATATACTGATAAAAACTAAAAAAAACGACCATTGCCCTTGCGGATGCAATTATTAAAAAAAAAACGTTAAAAATAATACTCCCTCATTTATTAACCGGTTCCAAATTAAAACATGTCAAATTCACGCTGCCTTTTATTAAAATACAATTAAATCATTTCGATCACGGATTTTTGAATATTCAAAAGTGGGATCTCGACATTATTAATTATTATTTATTATTAACTTTTATAAAAAACCATTTTTTCAATTTCGCGCCAACGACATTTGAACGCTCAAGTCACATTCCTTAGCCCGGTTATTAACAAAAAAAAAAACAAATTCGTTCATTAATTTTTTATTCAAATTACATACAGCCAGTAACCAATTTTTTTTCGTAATTAAAAAAACCAATTGACAGCTAACTTTTTTTCTTAATTAAAATTGCAAACAGCCAGTTTATAAATCAATGCTTGTTTATTCTTTTTTTTTAATGCTTAAATTTAAGAACGAATCTGCTTTTCCCTCGACATGTTCCCGCCAAATTTAAATAAAGAACGAGTTTTGTGTTTGATTTTTTTTTTAATTTTATTATTATTTTTATTTATCCTATGCTAGTTGTCGCAGTACACAGGCAGTACGGGGCTCCTCGGCCAATCGGATGTCTCTTCGCATTCGCTGCTTTCGCTTCCGGTTCTAGAAAGAAAAATGTTTTTAATTTATTAATAAAAAAAAATGTAGGCTGATGCAAAATTTTAATGTTGGGGAGTTCGATCAAAACATTAGGACAATAAAAAAAAAATGTAGAAAATAATATCTGTATATACCATACTCTACGGCTAGTCTACGAAACGACTGGACCTATTTCATATTTTTCATATTTATCGAGGAAGGCTATATATCATCACGCTAAGACCAACAGGAGCGGAGCAATGCGGGTAAAACCGCGGGGCGCAGCTAGTTACAAATAATTACCTGTTTCTTACGGGCGTAGAGTCGACAGCGAAGTGTTGTTCCTCGATCGTTGGCAGCATCGATGTCAGTTTGTCTGTTGGACGTAGCACCTGCGGTCAAAAAGTTTCATTAGAATTTGTTCAGCAGTTTTATGTGGTAACATTAATTGCTTTTTTTTAATGAAATCGTCTTTAGCATCGAAAGACGGGTAAACGAAAAAAAACGATAAACTTAAATTAATTGAGATTTAACGTAGGGGTAAAATAAGATAGGAATCATGCTTGTAGTATGTTCGTTGCAACGGTTACGGTTGCTATGGTAACGCAACATGGCGCAATCGCGCGTGCCAACCAAGAAGCTTATATCTAATACACTGGAGATTTCAGTATGAACATTAACTTGTAACAAGAAAATATGGCCTTGAATGACGCCTTTTTTTATCCCTTTCACACTTTAAACTTTCAACTTGGCAAGTTAGGTGTGAAAGGGATAAAAAAACATACAGGCATCATTCAAGGCCATACTTTCTTGTTACAAGTTAATGTTCATACTGAAATCTCCAGTGTATTCGATATAAGCTTCTTGGGTAGAATTCATCCGTAACCCCATCAGCGTTGCTATGGCAACCACCTAACATAAAGGCACCACCACACACCTTACGGGTCCGCTCGCTGAGCCGCCACACGAGCCGCTGCCGCTGCACGGAAGCACCCCGAGCTTCGTACCGCGCTAACACACTGCGGAAACGCGTACGAACCGCCACTAGGGACGCGTCGCTCATCTGAAATGCCATTATAGTTGTTATAGTCAAAGAGTAAAGTGACAAGGTAAAATTCATTTTTTCGCAGTAAAAATCAGATATGTATATGACCAAAAGGCCAGTGCGTTCACACTTCACAACTGTTTTTCAGCCGTATTTATTTATAATTACAATAATCACGAAATGTTATCTAACGACATCATTGTGTAAATAAAATATTATTAACATTGAAATGCCATAAATTCTACTCAAAGATAAAAATCCATTTATTATGATCAGAAAGATTCGAAGATTTCTGAAAATTTTACGCCAAACGCAAACCCTGCGATTTGAACCGACTAAAATCTGTTAAAATTTCACATCATTTTTTTTATCGTCATAAGAATTAGAATTATACAAATATTTGTAAATAATTGTAATAAAACTCACATGACAATACGCCTGCAATTGCGCGGCGAATTCATACAAGCAATACGCTTCCTCGGGCACGGGACCACCTTCCCGACTCCACTCTACCAGTTCTAATTCTGTAAAGAAATATTATTTATTTATTTATTTTTTATTTGATTTTACGCCTGTATATTATACAATAAATAAGTTTTTACTTTTAAAACTAAATTTCCTAATCTTTTAAAAAAGTAGCTCAAGTTACTTCTTATCACATCGCCTATCGGTCATGAATCCATATGAAATATCGGAACAAAAAAGTGGCAAGTTACTCCTTATCACATCGCCTATCGGTCAGTGAAAATCCCGCCAAAATAGCTCCAGCCGTTCCAGAGATTAGCCGGAACAAACAGACAAAAATTGTAAAACAATTTACTATTTTGGTATAATATGTAGTCTTAACATCCAAATTCATTCAGTAAAAATCGGTTATTTCAATATTACAAGCTAAGCCGCGCGGTTTTCCACGAAGGGAAACCCATGGGTAAAGGTAAATCGGTTCAGTAGTATATTTGCGTCAAAGAGTAACAAACACACACATACACGTCCATCCTCACAAACTTTCGCATTTATAATATTAGTAGGATTTAGGGCAGATTTTTCAATCCTTGGTTAAAACTTATTCGTCGAATAATGTATAAAACTACCATTTTAAAAACGTATTCTAATTGCCCGTATTTGACACTTTACGTGACATTTTAATATTATCGTGTAATACTTTATTGGACGGATAAGTTTTATCCAAGCATTGAAAAATCGGCCCTTAAATAAACAAAAACTCACCCAACTGATGGTACAATATAACCAACGCTAGTTCACTGCTCCTCGCGTTAACACACTCTGCGTCACAAACTGCTATCTCTAACAGTTTCATTAGCTTTTCTTCGGAAAGCGGCTAAAAGGGAGAAAAATGGGTTATTATTTATTGTAGTGATGTTATAGACCGGGATCCCTCGCCCTTTTTCGTAAGTGATTACTAACAAGCTAAATTTTCGTCAGTAGCTTCATTTTGACGAGACGCCCAACATTAGCTAGTACAAAAATTTCGTAAGTGGTAGCTAACAGGGGTAATGAGAACATAATTTGTTGATTTAGTGGTTATCAAAAATTCATTACTAACTGGTTTTTTTATTTATAATTCTTATAATAATAATCTAAATTAGCCGAAAAAATATTTGTCCTACAAAATGCTAGGTTTGATCAACGAGGTCCCATTTTTGCAACATGTACTATTTACGAGGTCATGAAAAATTATTACTAACCAGCTGATTTTTTTTTTGTTGGTTCGTTAATAATTATATAATTTAACGCCCACATTGTCCTACACATTACGTGGAACGTTTTTCTAGTCCGACACTCTTAGGTTGTAGTACAAATACTAGATGTAAAAATAATTAGTATCAAGTTGAAACTTCGTGAGTAGCTTCGTTTCAATGAGACGCCCAAGAATTTCCTTTACGAAAATGCTCGATTGTGGTAGCTAACAGGGGTAATGAGGACATAATTTGTTGATTTAGTGGTTATCAAAAATTTATTACTAACTGGTTTTTTAATTTATAATTCTTATAATAATAATCTAAAGTAGCCGAAAAAATATTTGTCCTACAAAATGCTAGGTTTGATCAACGAGGTCCCATTTTTGCAACATGTACTATTTACGAGGTCATGAAAAATTATTACTAACCAGCTGATTTTTTTTTTGTTGGTTAGTTAATAATTATATAATTTAACGCCCACATTGTCCTACAAATTGCATGGTATATTTTGCTGATCCTCCAATGGAATTTGAAATTCATAACAATAAAAATCTATTCATTCTGTACATTTTTCTATTGGAGTTTAGTTATATTAGTACGCATGCGCGCGATGCTGCGTACTGTGTTTAGTTACTCCATGCTGAAGCCGACTATAACCGTGCTGTTTTTTTCTGTTGACCACGTGTTGGACGCTCTGAAACATCGACCACACAACCACTAGACGCCTAATGTTAGCTTGTATGTACTAAGTTCAATCTGTCAACAACTTGAGGTATGGTGAAGCGGGGCGCTGCATTCTCATTGGCTAATTCAAGGTTGAAAAGTATGTATGTAGAGTGTACTCATTAAAAACCAAAAATGATATCAACAGAGGACGGTATGAACTATTTGAAAAAGGCTATAGATCAAAAGGTGGAAGTGAAAAAGTATTAAAAAAAAATATTATAGGATATGATCCTTCCAGTTTGCCACCAACAAAACAAGAATTGTTGCAACACATTAAAAGAACGGTATTCATCAGCAATGTATGGTGTAATGCACACATGCGGTGCCCCACAGATAAAGTACCTGAAAATTATGGATGGACAATAATTGATGGTAAATACGAGTATTATTGGTTTGATGGTCCTCAAAGCCCATCCTTTGAAGAATTATCTTCTCAATTGCAAGGTACCCTATTAATATTATTGAAATTTGGTTTTTAATTTTTCGGCGACATTAATTAATTTTTTCATATTATTACAGATTTAGATACCACGGAAGATCAGAATGAAGAAGATACTGATGAAGATGAGGAGAGTGATGCCAGTAGTGAGGATGAACGTTTTTCTGATGAGTCAGATGAAAATTAATTACTTTTTTATATAAAAATATCTACTTTTTCATGTATGTTACATAATAAAGTTGATTTATTTCAATAAATATATTTTCACTTTACCTCATGTTGCACATAGGAAAAAGGAAAATTACGATTATTGTAGGACTACGGATGCATACCAGTTTTTTTGTAGGACATTGTTTTATTCGGATAAAAAACACACTAATGTATCACGTGATACTTTTGTCCTACAGTTACTAATAAAAAAAATGGTCCTGTGGTATGGACAACTTAGGAGTCTAGGACTAGAAAAACGTTCCACGTAATGTGTAGGACAATGTGGGCGTTAAATTATATAATTATTAACTAACCAACAAAAAAAAAATCAGCTGGTTAGTAATAATTTTTCATGACCTCGTACATAGTACATGTTGCAAAAATGGGACCTCGTTGATCAAACCTAGCATTTTGTAGGACAAATATTTTTTCGGCTAATTTAGATTATTATTATAAGAATTATAAATAAAAAAACCAGTTAGTAATGAATTTTTGATAACCACTAAATCAACAAATTATGTTCTCATTACCCCTGTTAGCTACCACTTACGAAATTTTTGTACTAGCTAATGTTGGGCGTCTCGTCAAAATGAAGCTACTGACGAAAATTTAGCTTGTTAGTAATCACTTACGAAAAAGGGCGAGGGATCCCGGTCTATTATAATTGTTATGAGTTTGTTATTGGGTGTATAGAGGGGAAAGTGGTTTGTTTGAGTTTTCACGGTTAAACCGTAGGCACTATTTTGGTAATTGCCAAAATTATAGCAAAGGGCAAAGGGAATGCAAAAATTTGTATTGAAACAATATTGTTATTAGACATTTTTCATGAGATGAACTGCTTAAGCAAAGCGCATACTTCATACAGCAGTAAGAAGAGTATCAAAGTAGTTGGTATAGCATTCAAACCATGACATCCATGTGTGCGCTCGCTTGCGCTAGCGCGTCATTATGAGAACAGCTGTAGCGCGGGCGCCATGTTGGTTTAGCAACGCATCAGTTACCTTAGCAACGCGCCCCGTTACCATAGCAACGCACCCATTACTATAGTAAGTTATGAGTGTTATATGTTTGTAGTATGCGTGTAGTAGGTATGTGAGTAGCATGTGTGTAGCATGTGTGTAGCATGTGTGTAGCACGTGTGTAGCATTTGTGTAGCATGTGTGTAGCATTTGTGTAGCATGTGTGTAGCATGTGTGTAGCATGTGTGTAGCATGTGTGTAGCATGTGTGTAGCATGTGTGTAGCATGTGTGTAGCACGTGTGTAGCATGTGTGTAGCACGTGTGTAGCATTTGTGTAGCATGTGTGTAGCACGTGTGTAGCACGTGTGTAGCATGTGTGTAGCATGTGTGTAGCACGTGTGTAGCATGTGTAGCACGTGTGTAGGATGTGTGTAGCACGTGTGTAGCATGTGTGTAGCATGTGTGTAACACGTGTGTAGCATGTGTGTAGCACGTGTGTAGCATTTGTGTAGCATGTGTGTAGCACGTGTGTAGCATTTGTGTAGCATGTGTGTAGCATGTGTGTAGCATGTGTGTAGCATGTGTGTATCACGTGTGTAGCACGTGTGTACCATGTATGTAGCACGTGTGTAGCATGTGTGTAGCATGTGTGTAGCACGTGTGTAGCACGTGTGTAGCATGTGTGTAGCATGTGTGTAGCATGTGTGTAGCATGTGTGTAGCACGTGTGTAGCATGTGTGTAGCATGTGTAGCACGTGTGTAGCATGTGTGTAGCATGTGTGTAGCATGTGTGTAGCATGTGTGTAGCATGTGTGTAGCATGTGTGTAGCATGGTGTAGCATGTGTGTAGCATGTGTGTACCCAACCCTACAGTGTACATATACTCACAGGGCACACCCCCATCTCCCTTGCAGCGGTCACCACAATCCCGCGCAACAAGCGCAGCCAGCGAGCTGCAGTCAATGCTCCGCCATTAGCGAGGGCGAGTTTGTCGCGTACTACACGTGACATGCGGGCAACGTCACCGGATGTGCAAGCCGATTGGGATACTGATACTGTGGAAAGATAATATGTTTATTAGAAGATTGTGTGAATAGACACAAAGATAGATAGAAATATATATGCTACAGTCAAAACCCTGAACCAGTAAATATCCTTATTGACTGATTTTGTCAGATAAAATCAGTCAATAAGGATATTAACCGACGCCCTTAGTCAATAACCTTAATAACCGTCAATAAGGATATTGACTGGTTCAGGGTGTTGACCTTAACATATACACATAATAAAAAAATGTTATAGACTCTAGTGAGGTATATTATATAGATTATAGATAGACGAGGCATTAATAAAATGACACTACAAATCAACTTTTATGTATCCTAATAATGTAAAGAAGAAAAATTGAATTATTGTTGTTTTAATATAGAGTCTCAATGAATGGATTTTAAAAATTATAATACAGTTGTCAGTTACTAGTTATGCAGTAAATAGATATAGACTAATTTCTAGTTATGTAGGCTATAAGTGCTATAACCATGGACGTATAAAAAAAGACGGACGGTTTATCGCCTAAACATTGAGTGAAGCCTAGTAATGGCGGCGAACATCCATGTGAGTGTGCCATGTTGCCATAGCAACAGCTGTCCTGATGACAATGGCGGCTTAAAACATAAAAGAAATAACTTGCTTCCCTGTGAAATGTAATCCCTTGTGTTTTGTTATTTAAAATTGTACTGTTGCGACACCATTTAACCACGCAAGACGGCATTTTAAATATTTTTTGTGAAACAGTGACGCAGTTAATCAGTCGGTAGTTCACGACGTAATGGCGGCCGACTAGCTTACTATGGTGGCTTCACGTTGTTTGTTCGTAATACGGCGTCCGTCTTTTTTTATACGTCCATGGCTATAACATTGAATTTTCATCCATCTAATTCGACTCTTTAGTTATATTAAATGTCTATGAAAATTGGTTACAAATACAGGTGAAACTAATACAAAAAAACTAACCCAACTCCTCGACGCTAACGTTGCGCGCCTGTTTATGCTCCTCAGCGTATTCGTCGATCGCAATGTTCATACACGACACAGTGATACAGGGCACGTGGCACGGACGCACCTTCATTTTTGTTAGGAACCTGGAATGAGGGAATAAAGATAAAAATAATTTGGAAAATCCAAAAGTGCACGCCTCATAATTTTTTTTTAATAAATATTTATTAATTATTATTTTTGTTTATTTAATAACAATTAAACCACATCGAATCAGACCCTGAAAAATGAAAGGGTTCTATTCCTGAGCATACTCAAGCGTAAGAGAAAAAAAAAGACTCGATTAGTAAAGTATTTCGGTCACTATCGTGTTAACAAGAAAAAGGATCCGCACATACAGACACACGGACGTCCAAGACAGAACTTTTTTAAACTGTTTTTTAACTAGTTTAAATAACAAAAATGACATCAAAAATATCATGAACGTTAAAAATAGTGTTTTTTTCTTAATATGTGTGTGTATGTATTATCTTACAAGTGCAATGTATGATACATAAAGACATTTTAAGTTTGAAAAATCAGATGTTTTGCGCGAAGTGACAGTAGTACCCACCTCAACGCTTCGCCTATGAGGCGTGCAATAAAACTGTAATAAATATGGGAAAAATCTATACTGTAATATTATAAAGCTGAACAGTTTGTTTGTTTCAACGCGCTAATCACGGGAACTACTGGTCCGATTTGAAAAATTATTTTAGTGTTAGATAGCCCATTTATCGAGGAAGGCTATACAGTATACATATATCGCAGAGCAAAGCTAGTTATTTATAATGAAAAGGAATTTATTTTTTTGTGTTAAATAATATATAATATAATAATTCTATTTTAAGAAAAATAACCTTAGCCATCTTCAAATAAAAAAGAGCGTGTGTGCCGAGCACACGTGTCAGAAGTGAAACTTCTTTGGCAAGATTCAAACATACCAAAATCGTCGCCTTACTCCATACAGTAGTTTCAGAAGTGTATGTTGTTAGATTTTAATATAGATTAGTCTTAATTTTCCTATCATGAATATAATTTGAAATTGTGGGCAGAGTTTAGGATCGGACAATTTTTGAGCGTGATTGCATTTTTTTCTGATGGTTAACGAATTTGTGATTTTTGTAAATCTCGTATGTTTTATTGTTGTGGTTTATGAATGTGTATGTTAATCTCTTATGTGTGGTTTTTTAATGTTTTTATGTCTTATGTTATGTAAATATAAATATATTGCACTCACCGGTCAAACAGACTGACAGCACTTATCAACACGTCGGTCGGCAGATCGAACCACACCTTGAGACAGCGCAGCACGTGCGCGGCGCCGTCCCGTGCGCCTATCGTCACCTCGCCGTTCTATCGGAAACGGTTCAGCGGTTACCGGGGTTTGTGTGGAATGAGTAAATTAAAAATATGGGAAACAAAGCAGTAAATGGTAAGAGCGATTAAGACTAAAGACGTATGTACAAATTTTAACTTTAATGGAGTTTTAAAGTAAAAAACTAATAGTTCAAATTGAAAATTCATAATCAGGGAATACAAAATAAAGTTCAGCTTTTCTTCTGAGACATAATTGGATATGATATTATAATTATACTGCAAATCCCTACTAATCCCTACTAATATTATAAATGCGAAAGTAACTCTGTCTGTCTGTCTGTCTGTTACGCTTTCCCGCTTAAACCTCAACCGATTTTGATGAAATTTGGCACAGACAATCTTTAGACCCTGAGAAAGAACATAGGCTATCTTTTATCAAAACACCACGCGGGCGAAGCCGCGGGCGGAAGCCAGTATTCAATCATTTTAGCAACAAAGAACCTAAGAATAAAATATTTTTATAACCTTCTGTCAGCGAAAACATAAGCATAATCCGAATCCTGCTAACTCTAAAATAACATCACAAAAGACAAGCAAACAAAACTGCCAAAGACAAATAGACTCACTCTATACCATTTGACACTTTCACTTAAACAATCATATGCAATGTACCCACTATTGGGTTATATAAATTTGCATACATACGGCATAATATTGCGTTAGGTCACTGCTAGATAACTGAACATATAACATAGCTAATCCATACTAATATTATAAATGCGAAAGTAACTCTGTCTGTCTGTCTGTTACTCAATCACGCCTAAACTACTGAACCAATTTGCATGAAATTTGGTATGGACATATTTTGATACCCGAGAAAGGACATAGGCGAATACCTTTACCTATTATTGCGAAATATGTACCACGGGCGAAGCCGGGGCGGACCACTAGTTCGAAATGTTTTTAATAAGAAATGCCTTTAAATTGTTACAACTAGACACACACAATTTTAATGGTCAAACGGAAAGACGCCTACTTTTATAAAAAAAAGAAGCACTGAAACCTAAACGAAAATTCTTTCGTAACAAACCTAAAAAAAATATAATCAAGAACATTCTCCTTTTTTTTAAATTAGTTGAAAATATTATTTGTTAGCCAAGCCTATCGCTTATGAATCGTAGTAATAATGATTCTAGCTGCTTCTAGATGATTCTAGACGGTTCTAGTGGATTCTAAACAAAACTAGACGACCCTTGATGATTCTAACTGTTTCTAGACGATTCTACACAATCCTAGATTATTCTAGACGATTTTAGCTGATTCCAAACGAAACTAGACGGCCCTTGATGATTCTAACTGTTACTAGACGATTCTACACAATCCTAGATTATTCTAGACGATTTTAGCTGATTCCAAACGAAACTAGACGGCCCTTGATGATTCTAGCTGCTTCTAGCTAATTCTAGACGATCCTACACAATTCTACACGATTCCAAGCAATTCTAGACGATTCTAGAGCATTCCACGCACCTCCGACTCGTGCGGCAAGCCCAACCTCGGCTGGAACTTGCCCTCCATCTGCAGGTACTCGTTGAGCGTCGCGTACATCGCTGACGGATCGTCGCACTGCACGTGTTGCTGTGTAGACGACGCTACCGTCTGCTCGGCTGCCTCCGGCTGCCCCGCGCCCGCTCTCAACATTCGGTCGGGTTGCGCGAGCGGAGGGTGAATCGGCACCTGGAATGCGATCTAATGTGTTAATTGTGGTGTTAAAGATAATTGAGTATATAGCAATACTGTATTGTAAACATATACAGGGTGTCACACTATTGGTATACTAAGCGCGAAGGGACTTATAGGTTTGCATACACTGATCATGAAAAAAATACTTAACAACAAAATTTCGTCAAAAATTTTTAGCTAAATTTTTCCTGAAAATCCATGTTTTCTTCTCTGGCTTCACGCAGCCGGCATATAACGCTTCTCTAATGTGAGCATTTTGTCTATGAAAACATAATCTTAAACGATAGCCCACGTGCTGGTGGCAAAGCTGGGCGGGTTGCGTGTTATGGGTATACACATAGAGTTTTAAGATTTCATCTATTTGAAAAAAAAATGCGTCTGGAATTTTTTAAGTATTTTTACGTACTCAGCGTATGCAAAACTATAACCTATTTTGAGCTTAGTATACCAACAGTGGGACACCCTGTATAAATGTAGAGTTCTCTTATGTTTATATTTACGCGTTTTATTATATATTATATTATACATTTTTATGAAATGATATAAAGTTTACTGTATGTATATAATATAAATTTCATTAATTAATAATCATTGTTCCCACTATTCGAACATTTAACACGGACCAACGAGGAGACAATAAAATTATGTAATTAATAGTCGAATGTTGAATATATTAAATTCTAGAAACAAGAATATATAACTCTTCTTTCGAATACTAATAGAGAAGACCGTATCTTTAGCTTTATCACAAACAACAATCATTCTAGAAAATTCCACGCAAAATATATCGATAATTTACTATACAAACACCATGTTATCATTTGATAATACTTTGTCATGTTAAAACTTCCTCGTTATAATAACATTAGGGGTTTCCTTCCGAAAATAAATACACGGTATCAAATTTCCGAGTCGCAAAATGCATACTTCTATGTTTTCACTTTAACCAACTACATACTATAGTGAACATTTTATACAGTTTTGTGAGAATAATATAATGAATTAGTTCCTGCTTTAACATTTTGTAAAGATTTTTACATAACTTTTACTGTTATAAACGAGTAGCAGTAACCTTTGTTCCTCCCTAAATAACATCTATCCAATAAATCCAAACATATCGATATCGGTACGTCACATTGTGATAGCGTAACCAGCAAATAAACAGGGTAATTACTTTCTTATTTTCAACATCAGTATTTACTATTTTCGCAAAGAAAATGAGTTTAAAAATATAAAGATAACAACAAAACAATACCCAAATAAATTGAAATCTTTAACAAAAACAAACATCTGCCTTCAACGATCGGCCAATCAGAATCGCGTATACAACAAGTACTTACGGCCATCGAACCCCCCATTGACGTGAAACATATGTTCCGATATACGGTCAGTAACCCTAACAACCGAAATGATATACGAATTTTATACAATGTCATTTTATTGTTTAAATGAGAAGAGATAAGGCTTTTCCCGCATTAAAATTTCGCACTTTCGCATGGAAATCCCGGGTTGAAGAAGTCGCCAATGATAGATCAAAGCTTGGAGAGTTTGTCTCAGATAAACAAATACTTTAAATTATTCGAGATTTTAATTTTTTTTAAAACACACACTGTTTTTTCCAGTATGACCCTAGCGAAGTCAGGGTGAGCGGTTAATGCCCTACCATCTACAATCTACATAAATTCATACAACAAATAAATCCGGCTACTTACATACCTGCAGCAGGGGCAATATTGGTATTGCACCCTAATTGCCACCTTAATTGTGATGTGTATAGGCAAGCAGGGGCAATTTAGACAAGAGCTGAAATTGCTCCGACCGTCATGCAACCGAGATTGTGTGTAGCCCGCTTTAATTGTATTGACGAACGCATGTCTACAACTCAATTCCATCCAAATATTCTACATCTTTCGTATGTACATTGTACATCACATAACAATTAGTTTCAACAGCACATATTTCGTAATCGCACATCGTTTGGCCGACAGAGGTCACCAGTGTTGTAACGTGAAGCAATCTATGCTCTTATCAGTGTATGAGATGAATATATACTCTATGTACAGTACTATGTTCTATGTACAGTACTATTCAAACTTAATGGCGGCCCGGAACATCTTACTATACTAATATTATAAAGCTGAAGAGTTTGTTTGTTTGAACGGGCTTATCTCGGTAACGACTGGTCCGATTTGAAAAATTATTTCGGTGTTAGATAGCCCATTTATCGAGGAAGGCTATAAGACTATATTATATCATCTCGATAAGACCAACAGAAGCGGAGCACAGCTAGTACATACGAAACTTAAGTATTTAACTCACACATAAATTCGCAACTATTTTTAAGTCTACAAATTTTCGTAACTCATACATTTATGTATGTATTTCTATTGTGCTAGCGTTCTACAATCTACATATTTAGTTTTTGTTGCTCAATTATACGCAAATTATACTTGAATGAATGTTGATGGTGTTTTTGTAAGTTGGGAGTAATATAAATAGTAAACGTTATAAGTAACGCAGCTTATAAAATTATTAAAAATTGATCAGTATATAAAAATCTAGACAATACAACATAGATTCACATAATATAAAGATATCCTACTACTATTATAAAGGCGAAAGTTTGTAAGTATGGATGTATGGATGTTTGTTACTCTTTCACGCAAATACTACTGAACCGATTACAATGAAATTTAGCACACATATAGAGGGTAACTTGGATTAACACATAGGATACGTTTTATCCCGGAAATCCCACGGGAACGGGAACTATGCGGGTTTTTCTTTGAAAACGCGGGCGAAGCCGCGGGAGGAAGTCTAGTTGATAATATAGATACACATATGTATAAATACCGATTCAAGTACAGATTAAGTATATTGCTATAGATATACATAGGTCTATACCTATGTATATCCTATGATATACATAGGTCTATACGTATCTATATACGGCAAAGAAAACTCACCAAAGTGCGTTGGCTGTAGCAAACAACGTCGCTCGTCTGGTCACTCGCCAGCTGTTGCCAGCCGTTGCCAGTTGTTGCTTGTTGTTGCCGGCTGTTGCCACTCGCCGATCCCCCCACGGCCCGTCCTCCCGTCGTATGCAGCGACCGGGCGCGGAGGCCCTAGTACCTGGCGAGAGAGCTCCCGTCAAACGGTGCGCGTGCGTCGCTCGCTTGCGTAGCGCGTGCACGGCGAGGGGGTTCGCGGGAATTTTGGGGGTTCGTAGGAACTTACGGGTTCACAGAAACTTGGGGGTTCGTAGGAAGAGGAACTATCGATGCTTTGTCAGCAATGAGAGTAGATCTAGGATAAATGGAGATTCTTTGGTTTGAGATAAGGTAATATGGTAAGGTCGGGACGTCACAAAGGACAACAAGGTTACCGGGTGCAATGTCTTGTTGAAAGACGATTGCCCAGCCGCCTTAGCTCTCTTACGCCAGTAATGACAACCGTGGTTGAACACAGATTGCAGGGCGCAATGCTCACAAAAAATACAAATGCGAGCACACTTGTGTGTTTATAGAAACAAAAACGCCACGGTCTATCCCTTGACCCGCTTTAGTATACACCGGGTGTGAGACACCCTTAATACTATATTTTTTATTGAACCGTCGAAGGTTCGTCGCTACTCGCGATTTGGGTCTCTTCAAAGGGATGCGCAACAAATGTATTGTAGCAGTAATCTAAATAAATTTACCTGTAAATAAAGTTATGTTAATATGCGAAAATTACGTGTGTGCATGCTTTTACAACAAAGTAGGCGCAACCAGTGTCATTTTGGTTAATGCTTTCTCTTTTACTCTTAGACATTTTGCCAAAAGGTAGAAAGAAACGTAAATATTTTCGATCATCCGATGCAGCATTTAGAAAAATATTTTTTGGAAAAAAAAAATGTATTTTAATTAATTAATCTTATCTTGTTTCGTAAATATTTGTTTGAACAGCTTTATTCCGCGTTAAAATTATCATCTTCAAACAACTAAATTGTACGTTCACATCATGTTATTTATTTAGCAAATCGACATAACAGTTAAGATAAATGTGGCCTGTTCATGATATCTATTGTTGAGTCACACAGTATATTATCAGCTCCACCCAAAACTGTTTTTGAAGTGAAACTTCTTTAGGCGCGTTGAAAACCATGACCAACCATGGAAACCAAATGGTTGACAAACAAACATAATAATATTATAGTTTCTTTCGATCCTACATCGATTTTTTTTTTCGATTAAGATACTTCATGCTATATATAACAAAAAATATGTGACCCGCCTAAATATTCGTGCCATCTAGACAAAAAAAACTCCATACCTACTTCATATAAAAACCAAAAAAATGTAGTACCAAATCAGCTTATTACGACATTCTTATTTCTTATTTCTTGGCAACTATATCACACATCTATTTAGTGAACATCAACAGGTTTTAGCACAAAAACATTGCCAAACGGTAGGCGTTTTTACGTAAACACTACACTACAAGTTGAAGGTGAAATTTATCTTCTATACTAATATTAATATTAGTCTAAAGTCTAAGTAATATTAGTATAATATTACCCAATAGTCTATTCCTAGACCTAACTATCGTGTTATTTCAATTTGTTTTCATCGCTTCATTTTTCTTTTTTCTACGATTTCTTTCGTCATACACCAGCTGCATAATAAACAATGCACCAACGAATCACAGCCGAACATCGCAAACATATTTACTTGTGTATAACCTTTATTATTTTGATATCAGCTGTTCTCGGTGACCTTGCGCTAGCAAAAATAGCATGTAAACAAGTCTACGCAGACATTTTTGTTTTTAAAGCTGTTTCTCCGAATATTCTAGAAGTTCTATTCGTGTTTGAGGTTTAAGACATAGATCATTTACAGTACTCCAAAAGTGATAATGCGCATAGAAATCTTCGTCACAGTTCGGCAACTGTCTTATTCCCGGAGCGTCCGAAGACGATATGTATATAGAGTGGTTAAATGCATTTTCTTCATGCATTATTTTAATAAAATTTGTTCAGTCAAATGAAATACATTTTGGAAATACGACAATTAGCGAAGATTTGCATGTGCATTATTAATTTTGGAGTACTGTACTAGTATACACCTATTGTGAAACCGACTTTGTAAGGTAGCATTCATTATTGAAACAAATATAATTTTACAATTTTACATGATTTGAATGTCAAAAGAATAAATCACCAAAAAATTCAGGACAATTTTCACACGGCACGATGTGATCCCATACTAAGCTTTCGGTTGTGTTATGGAAACCAGATGATAAACACACATATATTATTTTTTTTTAAATAAACACTCATACCCAGATAAAATATAAATAAAAAAAAAATTAAAATTCATTTAAAAATAGTCTCGTTTGTTGTAGAGCTGTATTTATATTATTACACCTGATAATAACTATTTACATTTTCAACTAGGTAATTACAAATTGTCCCGGCTTTGACTGGACTTTATCCTACATATAAAAATAGCCTACATTTCTCAGTAAAATTGCATCTATCTCATGGTACAGTAATTTCCAAAATTGGTCACATAATTCTCCAACTTTAAATTAAAACAACCATTCAAATCCTTCTATAATATATACCAAAAACTTATTATTACCTACCTACTAATTAAACTTTATATCTCCTTCCCGCACTGCGCACAAAAGATATATGTTTGTCAGATTGTCTATCAATACATCGTGACAATCACGACGAGTACAATGTACCCACTTGTTGTTTTTTAGCAATCAGTCAATAAACCTTACTATCTTTTTTTTATCAATCTGACGCAAAACAACAAATTTCTCGTACCATCTATTTTTGTAGAAAATATGTAAATTTATTTTGAGAACACACTTGAAATTTTTCTGAGAAAAATATTATTTTTTTATCGAACTGGGCCGGATGTATTTTTTTTTTCTCGTGTTACTCTCGGATACATTGAAACTGCGTGTTCGAAATTGATATGATTTTGTAATAAATAAATATTCAATTGCGATTTCTTATTCTTTTTTTGAAGTGAAACTTCTTTATCGGGGGTGGACAAAAATTTTGTGAGACATTTTTTGCGTTACGCCGCACGCGTTACATTTTTTGCGTTACGCCGCGCGCGTTACATTTTTGCGTTACGCCGTACTCGTGACATTTTTTTTCTTATCCCTACCACGCGTGATTCGACGTATACTTTCTCCAGCGGAGTAGGGATATCGTATCGTTTTAACGTACGTCCTACCACTTTACTTGGCCGTTTTTCTATTGCACTCGTATTTATTTCCAACGCTCTATGGTGACGTGATAATATTATATTAAAGTGATCAGCACAATCAAAGTGTTTATTTTAATTATTCTAATTCCAGTGAATTTAAAAAAAAAGTAAGTAATTACATATCTTTTTCTAATACTTAGGAGTAATTATGGTATTTATTTTTCTAAGTTATTTAAAATTAACCTCACTTTTTGATTGTATTTTTCAATTTTTTCAATTTTATTATAATATGTATAGATAATATGTATAGATACACTAGCACGTGGGTGGAATTATGTATAAATTTTTTCTAATACTTGAATGTTATTGTGGTACATATTTATTTTTCTAATTCTAAAATATTTACAGTTATTCTCAGTTTATGATTGAATTTTTTAAAACACCAACACGTGGGCGTGATCATGTTATTTATTTTTCAAGTTATTTAAGCTTAACCTCTGTCTTAATATGTATATATTATGTACTATGTGCGTCATTAATTTCTGACTGTTTCGAGATTTGGTGCAAAATAAAACAGTGTGTAAATAAAATTAAACAATTGAGTAAAAGTATAATTTCATAGATAACACGTTGAGAAGTTCCCTGTATAAATATTAAACATATCTTGTATAAATACATACATAATATGCCTATAGATCTTTACTCAATTGTTTTATTTTATTGATTTTTTACAAATTTTATTTACACACTATTTTATTTTGCACCAAATTTCGAAACAGTCAGAAATTAATGACGCACATATTATAAATACGTTTTAATATAGAATATTTTTTATTTTACAACCTTTACAACTTGATCATTAGGAATTTATTACCTCTATCGTTCGAACAAAAATAAGTTACCGACTTTAAGAACGTGCCGACAATGTAAACTGTACACTATTGTTTCTTAGAAAACATTTTAGGAGTATACGATAATAAATCTATGACTCACGTAAACACGTGTTTGCTTGATTGGTGTCAGGTGTTCAATTATAATTTTATGAATTCAAAATTTATAAGAATAAACCTCAAACTCTCTGTCCAATCATAATCCGCCTAAGTCGAAATCCTTTATAAGCTGAAAACGGCAGTGGCCGGCGTAAATATTCAAATAGGTAGCGAGGAGCGAAGCGACGAGCATCTTAGGTTAACTTTTGAACTACCGCACGAGCCGAGCGAGCGAAGCGAGCGAGTTGCAGCAGCGGCCGGTGTAAATATTTAAATAGGTAGCGAAGCGACGAGCATCTTAGGTTAACTTTTGAACTACCGCATGAGCCGAGCGAGCGAAGCGAGCGAGTTGCAGCAGCGGCCGGTGTAAATATTTAAATAGGTAGCGAGGAGCGAAGCGACGAGCATCTTAGGTTAACTTTTGAACTACCGCACGAGCCAAGCGAGCGAGTCGCGGCAGTGGCCGGAGTAAATATTCAAATAGGTAGCGAGGAGCGAAGCGACGAGCATCTTAGGTTAACTTTTGAACTACCGCACGAGCCGAGTGAGCGAATCGAGCGAGTTGCAGCAGCAGCCGGTGTAAATAATATGTAAATAGGTAGCGAGGAACGAAGCGACGAGCATCT
The DNA here is from genome assembly GCF_061535455.1 of Colias philodice. Classification (NCBI taxonomy): domain Eukaryota; kingdom Metazoa; phylum Arthropoda; class Insecta; order Lepidoptera; family Pieridae; genus Colias; species Colias philodice. Next base: position 3,847,349 of record NC_143116.1, read on the forward strand.
TAGGTTAACTTTTGAACTACCGCACGAGCCGAGCGAGCGAAGCGAGCGAGTTGCAGCAGCGGCCGGTGTAAATATTTAAGTAGGTAGTGACGAGCGTGTGACTAACGTATTTCTTTAATATTGTATATAGTAAATTATTTTTTGAAAAATAAGGATATAAAGAAGTTTCACTTCTTACGTGTGTACTCTAGTACACGCACACATTTTTTTGTTTAAATATGTATTTAATTGCTATTTGTTCAGCGCTTTCTGCCGCATAAATCAATTGATTTATGCGACCTACCTATTATATAACACAAACCTCACTAATTCCGATCCATCCATTACGCACATCACGCGTATTCACGTGAACACACGTGCAAACATGATACTGTCACAGTATTACCATCCTACAGTAGTGCGACGAATGTACTTGTGCAGAGAAACGGAGGGGAACTGGCGGGGGTCGGGCGACGCGGGCCGCGTAAAGCAATCACGCTGAGATTGCTTTACCTATCGCGAAAGGACGACGCAGTCGTATTTTTTGTGTAATAATTTTATTATACATAGGTACTTACATATTCTATTATGGCGCGCACAAACTGTTCCGTTTACGGATGTAAATCTACATTGAAATCCCAGAAGGAAACAATATTTCAGAAAGATTGTATTAATTGTATCTGTTGAATTAAAATCAAAGCTATGTATATGTTGTCCTCATTATTTCCTAATCAGATTGTACATCCCAATGCGAATGCATTACTTAGTTAAATGTTATAATATACAATTAATAACATCCAAAAATAAAGTGTCCACGTAAATAATATTTAGCAGTGGAATATCTGTAATTATATATTTATGAACAAATAATTACATCAGATTTAATAATCGCAATTATTTTGAATGTACATATGAAATATGAATAAATGATTTCATCATAATATTAATAATCACAATTGTTTTATTTCCCATTTGTTGCAACCCTAGCGTATTTTCGTGTGGCAGCGTAAGTACCTACGCTGGCGGCGGCATCGCGCGACATCAAAGGCGATTCCTTACTGTAGGAAATAATATTGTAATACTGTGATACTGTTATCAAGGTTACAAGTATCATAGAATATAGATATTACTAGATCAGACTATTACTACATAGTATAAAACAAAGTCGCTTTCTCTGTCCCTATGTCCCTTTGTATGCTCAAATCTTTAAAACTACGCAACGGATTTTGATGCGGTTTTTTATAAAGTGATTTAAGAAGAAGGTTTTAGTATATAATTTATTAGGTTTTAGACAAAGCGGGCGAAGCCGCGGGCGGTAAGCTAGTTATAATATAAAATACGCGTTTATACAATCAAATGCAAACGCAATGCGCTTACTTTTCCACCAATAATGTGCGAGGAATGTGGTTGCAAATAACCAATAGTATCGCTTTAAACGCTAAGGCGCGGGTCAAACACAAGCGGCGCGGGCGCGGGCGTGCCATAAGCGCACCTGTTGAATCTGTTTTGCACCACGTCCTTCTTATACATTTTGTATGAAAGAATTTTGGAAAGGCGACGAGGCGGCACGCCACGGTTGCGCCGCGGGCGTACCGCAGGCGCGCTTCCCCCATCGCATCCAAATAGAGGTCAATTCACGGTCATACACAATCAAAAACAAATCGGGTGGTAGGAGACGGTAGCCTGTCAGTCAAAAATATGTTCTCTCTGTGTGGAATTATATAGAGCTGCTATTACATACCCTTCTTCGTTTTGTTTTTAAAGGTGAATTGAATTAATCGATGAAATGATTTACACAGGTGATGGCAGTAGGGAAAGTGAAAATGAAGAAGAGCATAATGAAAGTTCCCATGTATTTACAATGTCAGAAATAAAGATAATCCTGATTTTGATTGTGTTTTTTATTTATTTGTAATTGTAATAATATTGTGGAATGATCAGTACTGTAAATACTTTTGAACTGAGATTTTAATGATAAGATTTATATGGTTTAAATGTAAACCTGTGTTTGAAAACCATATTTTATCTATACTAATATTATAAAGAGGAAAGGTTTGTATGTATGTATGTATGTATGTATGTATGGTTTTCACGCAAAAACTAGGTACTGGACCGATTTTGATGAAATTTGGCACAGATAATCTTTAGACCCCGAGAAAGAACATAGGCTACCTTTTATTGCGAAATATGTACCACGGGCGAAGCCGGGGCGGACCGCTAGTACAATATAAATTTTGTGTTATTTTAACCTTCTTTTCTTCCATCATTACACCAGTACTACTTTAAAATTACTTTAAAAGTACTATAAAATTTTCCAAGTAAATTCCAACATTTCCAACAAAGATATATTTGCAATCGTTGGGTTATCCTCGCTATTTACTTACAAGGAATTATCAAAACAAAATCGTTACTTTCAAATTAATGTTAATCTCTTTTAGCACAAAAAACATAATTTTACTAAATTATGCATGAAGAAAATGCATTTAACCACTCTATATAAATATCATTTTCGGACGCCAACAGCGCGCCCGATGCGCGCCGGCAGCGCGCCCGAGGCGCGCCGGCAGCGCGCCGCGCCGCTTGTATATGTCCCGCGCCTAAACGCTTCAAACTAAATGAATTATTGTGATTTTAAATTTTAATATTCTCTCTTTGTTTAAAATAATTCGACGTTAAAATGAAATAAAGATTATTTTTTGATAACATGTTATAATATGCAATTTCTAATCAGTTATTTTTACAAGTTCAATGTCAAAATTCAAAAGTATGTATTTTATTATATAAACTAATGATAAGGTTATCATTTTAATTAATTTGAAAATCCGTTATTTTAACGGATTTACTCTATTTATAAATCGGGAATAAATCAAGTTTAAAATGCGTTAAATAAAGAAAGACGCCGTTTTATTAAGACCAGAGACTATTAATTGAACTGTTGATTGAGATAATTGACTTGGTCAATCTATTGACTAAAATTATTTACCATCAGAAATCTACATATTCTTCACATATTATACTATACTTTTTGTTATTTTTTGACTAATTGAAGGTTGCTTTTCCACCAATAATGTGCGAGGATGTGTAGCGAGGAATGTGATTGTAATTAACCAATAGTATCGCTTCAAACTTCAAACTAAATGAAGCTATGTGACTGATTATTTAGAAACATATTCCTCGCTGCAGATGCTCGCACATAATGCTGCAAAAGCACCCTAAATAACTTCAACATTGAACATATATAATACACTTCAATATTGAAATGTTTGTCACATTTACGCCCCCAATCGTTACAACATTGTCCTAATATCAAGTAATAGGTAAATATGAACATTGAACGTGTGTCTCTAATACGACTAAAAATAGGTTGAGTTCAGCGCTATTTTGTGAAATTTTAGTTAATAATGATTCAAACGAATTAATGGTATAATCCATGTGAAGCAATATTTACGTTTGTTTTCAAATTAGATGTAAGTAGCTAAAAAATTCGTTATTGAAGCGCAAAAAAAAACTTCTAAGTAAGTTTTCAGCTAGGTAATATAAATACACACTGACACTTCTTATAATCAACACTGCACCATCTAGTAATTCTTAATCTGTGGCAATAAATACGTATATCGTACACTAATGAACTGACGACAGAGTGAAATCGCACACACTCTCACGTGCACAATGGACATAATTTTCTTTTTCTACTAGATATGCATTTAATTTATAGCGATATGTGCAAAAAAATTCACAGAGGTAAACACACACCAAATGGTATTTTAAAGATATAAGTACTAATATTATAAAGCTGAAGATTTATTTATTTGTTGTTTGGTTCAACATATAGCTATTATAATTGTTCATTTCATACCAGTATAAGTAATAATTATTTACTAGGTATGTACTTATATAGAAGGAAACTTTTAAAGCGCAGCGATCGAATGTAAAAATTCCGTAACGAAAAAACCTAACGCCCCCCCGCCCCACTCCAACCGGCACAGCGATGCTAGGCAATAAATAGCTTTACCGCGGCAGTCCTCGAGTGCCACACGTATTTTTTTTTAATATTCTACAAAACTTTAATAAATGATTATTTCAAAATACTAAACCGTCTTTAACTACTTAAATAAAACTTTAATGAGACCAATCGAAAGGCTTTAAAAAATAAAAAGTCAAATCGAAAAACCTCCTTTTTTGAAGTTCGTTAAAAAAACCGGTCTAAACACAATATTATGTTTATGGTTCACCTATTTGTTTGTCTGCGCCATTCTATAATCTATATTTGCATAAAAAAATATCGTATCTAGGGGAAGAACATGCGTGACCTCTTTAAGGGTGCACTCACACACATCAGTCACCGTCACGGCACGTCACCGGACAGGATTAAAAAAAAATATGTATCTATAGTTCTAGTATGACTCTGTTCCCACACGACAGTCGCCGGCACGAAATCTATCAGTGACGTCACCGGTCAGGCACGTCAAATAATCTTTCCATACATGTATCATACTTTTATCCCCACTCACCCGGTGCCGTCACGTCTCAGTTCAGTCAGCGTCGTGCTACCGTCAATAATTGCTACATGTTCTCTAGCGTGACACACGTCTAATCACTGACTAACCTGATGTATGTGTTCAATGATTCAGTCAAACCGGCGACGTGACTGACGGACAACATGACGGTGACTGGTGTTTGTGGATACGTACACAAACCGTCACCGATCAGTCATCGGTGCCGTGACGGTGACTGATGTGTGTGAGTGCACCCTTAAGCCGTTACATAGATAATATTTTCAAAAATGGAATACCGTTAGAACGCGCGACGTTCCAATTTCAAACGCTTCTATTTTCGGCATTATTGACGCGAAAGTAGGACGTAGTGCGGATATAAAGGACCAATAGAGAGGTTGTTGACTACGCGTGGGATGTTTAAATATGGAATTTTAATTGTTTGCGACCAGAGACAATTAATAAAACTATAGAGTCGAATATATAGAATTCGCAACGACACTACAGAATCATTTTTCATGAATTTTTGCCAACCTAAGCTAAGCTTTTTTTAATTACATCATATAAATTTCAATTAATATAGTAAGTATGTGAATAAGAAAAGACTAACAAGGATAAAAATTACCTACGCAACATAAACCAACGTTTTCAACATGTTCTCAAAATTCACAAGAACGAAAACAACATTATTAGTTTATTACGTATAAATTTACCCATATTTCAAGCTTGTTTCCTTCCACATTACACAAAACACCGTAAGGGCGTTTGTCCACTACAAGGAATTTTACGGTCCGGCATTCCGATTTTTTACGGTCCGGTATGGCACGCAATTAATCTAAATACTAGCTTGTGCACTATACGTAATTTTACTGTCCGACATTTTACTTTTCCCTATTCCGGATGGTTTTTTGAGTTTACGAGTCGCTGTAGGTATAATTGTTTTCGAGTGCCCACTTGCTTGGATTTTACTCTTTTTATTACATATGCCAATTGAAAGCAAGCTCTTGTTTTACTTTCTTTTAGCTGGCAATGAGATTTGAGAAGTCGGTATTGTTATTTTATATACATTGACCAAGCATTGACCTATAATTATTATCTAAGTAAGTGTTGGTAAGTTAAAGTTCCAGTGGGAATAGATTTAGCTCCTCGTCACCGATTAAAATAAATAAGTGAAACACGCATTTTAAATCTTTACTTTTTATTATAACGAAGTAATATAATATTTCACCTTCTATATTTTTACTCGTTTCTTGTAAAATGCGAAAACAATCATTTATGATAGCATTATACCTCCATACTTCCTTGAACTGTACCGCACTGATCCGAGTAAAGACGGACAGGTGCACAAGCAATTCATCGGTTTTTTCATGCCAAACCGGACCGTAAAAAATCGGAATGCCGGACAGTAAAATTCCTTGTAGTGCACAAGCGCCCTAAGACAGCACGCATGTAGGGCGGATAACCGACGTGTGACGTCATAGCTCACACATTGACGTTTTGTTTACGTAACTCTATGGAATTTCAAATATAGAACTCAAGTTCGAATATAGAACAAAGCTGAAGCCTTTTGTAGAATATTCTGGAATGGAAATATGGGATGGAAATTAAATATAAAAGTAATACATATTTAGGTACTTTTCTGTACAGTTTCCATCCAAAACCCTATCTATCCACTGCAAACAATTTTGTGTGCATATCGCGTAGGTCTAAGAATCTCTCATCCATTTTTCATGCCCGTAAGTGATAAACTCAAGCATTTATTTATTCAATGAAACTTCTTCTAGAAGCATGGTTGACGTTCCATGTACCCGGACTAAGCGGTTCGGATCGACATTCTTTATTCGAACCGCTAGGGACTGGAACATGCTTCCTGAATCTGTGTTCCCCGATGAGTACAATATGGGGGTCTTCAAGAGGAGAGTGAACAGGTACATTCTAGGGAAGCACGCTCCATCTTAGGCCACATCTCAGCTTACCATCAGGCGAGATCGTGGCCAAGTGCTCCCCTATCGCAGCATAAAAAAAAAGCACTTTTGAATCGTCATTACATATTTTTAATATTTACCACCGATTCGGAAAGCAGTAGGTATCTACGGAGAAGATCCGGCAACAGATAAGAGTAAGGCAGAACAACGTTTGCCGGGACTGCAGGCTAGTATAATATTATGTATTTAGTTATTTCAACAGTATCGCATTGACCCCTTTAACGCAACGCTACGTGACCCCTAACGATTGCCGATGGCGCGAGTCGAGCAGTTCGTTGGTTCGTTATTCGTGAATTTAAAATTTCGGTTGTAGTTGATAAATACTAAATAGTGTTGAATTTATATTTTAATAGCTAATATGCAAATTGTACATTCAAAAACTAAAGACTTTTCGACGGATTGGAGACGTTATTTATGCATGCTTCTAAATCTCGTGGTCTTCAGAGAAATAAAAAAAAAAAATATGATGAATTAATCGCGTTTAAAATCAGTTAACAGGCCATCCATCTTTACTTGTGGATCTAAGTCTTGATTTCAAAATTTTACTAGCTGTTGCCAAAAACTAAACAGTGTGTCCGGACATGACATACCGATATTTGAAGGGGCTATTCTCCAGGTATTTTTATCGACAATTCAACCCCTCTACAGTCCCCTACCTCACCCCCCTCAAAATGGTTGTCGAATTTTTTAAAGTATGTTTCATCACTCTTATCAATTAAATTTGTTTAGTGGTCCCTAGAATAACTTGTTATTGTTCAAATAAAACCAAATTTAGTATTTTGTGACACTCACTTTCGAAGTTATTACAATTTTCATAAATTCACTATCCGAATTGATAGGTTTGCCATTTTGAGGGGGGTGAGGTAGGGGACTGTAGAGGGGTTGAATTGTCGATAAAAATACCTGGAGAATAGCCCCTTCAAATATCGGTATGTCATGTCCGGACACACTGTATAGTAAACCTGTTTCACCTGTATAAGGAAATACCCATGGAAATGAGATATTCCATTTTCCACCTCCTAACTTTCTCCAGACAAAAAATCATATCATATAATCTTAGCGTATTATAGAGGCTTAAGGATACAAAATTATTGACTCATTAGTCATTACTCATTTCGAATCTCCATTTTTGGTAACGTCACTTAAAATACAATAAAATGCATAGCCTCCTTTTTTGGTAGTCGGTTGACAGTACACATAATACGTATTACGAATGTGGCTTATCGTTATTTCCAGAGCATTTTAAACAACACTATATATGTCAAGGTATAGCGATATATTTAAAAAATATTTTAATTGAGAACGCCGCCCACGCTCTTCCGAACTTATGAGGTTAAAAATAGTTGTTGCTTCATTATATTTTGGTTCAATTGATGCAATAAAAATGTGAGAAATATACATAGATAAAGATAGTTATATATTTAGAAGACGTCTATATACTGATCCAGAAAATACATGTTCCGATTGGTCGTTTCAGCGAAAGATAGAGATATTTGTAAATATATAATAATATCTAAATAGTTTTTTCTTATTGACACTAACGTATTTTTTTAGTTCGAATAGTTCCAATAGTTCATATGATTAGCGCGTAGCAACTAATTTCAGCTTAATAATATTAGTATGGATAGTCATCCTGACAATATTATAAACGCAAAATATTGTTACAATGTATGTTACTCTTTCACGCGAAAACCACTGAACGGATTTTGATGATACTTGGCAGTTATGTAGCTTATAGCACAATTAACAAATTAGCCATAGAAATACTTGCTTTGCAGCTTCATCCGCGGATAAAACCGCACAGCACAACTAGTCTATCAACTAACAATTACTCAATCTATTACACTCAATTTAAAACCACCCGGATCGGATACACTATGAGGCAAACACACACAAGCCGATCTATTTTTACATATTGTTTAAAACACAGGTCATAGACATTGTAATATTCTCAGTGAATGTTTCATTCGAAACCTTGGATTGCGCAATTTGAAAAGATGGCACATTTCCATAGCTTTGAGGTGTCAGATAAACAAAAACATTATCGGATATAAATAGGTATTGATCATTAAAGATGAAATGAGAGAGGTTTATTTTAACTATAGGTAGGTCCTAGGTATCTTATAGTTTGCCTGTAAGTATGTTTATCTTCTATCTATAGTAAAAATGAAAACCGTTTCGCGTTGTCACGGCATCACGTGTGAACGGGTGGACCGATTTCGATAATTATTTTTTTATTATATTCCTTGAAGTACGAGGATGGTTCTTATGTAGAGAAAACAAATATGTACCACGGGCGAAGCCGGGGAGGACAGCTAGTAGAAAATATTTTAAAAGTGTAACTTGTTAGTATCGGAGATATCTAAAATAAATGACTTTTTATACTATTAGCTGAGTGTCCGATTTTCTATGAGATGAGAAGGGAATTTCCTGATTGTCTACGCACGCGAAGCAGGGGGCAGAAAGCTAGTTACAGGCTTTTTTTATTACTTATTATCACGAATCTACATGGGCGTGTAGAACAACTAGTTATTAATTATCATCTGCTAAAAAAAATCAGTGCAAAAACATTCGCAAAAAAAATCACTACAAACTTTGCGCAGTTCAAAAAAAATCCTGTACACCTACTGAACAAATGTCAAAATACACCCGTCTCGCTCGCACACACGCGAACGCAAGGGCGCGCGAGAGAGACAGACGCACAGACCTCGCGCCTCACCTTGACTCGCGACATTGCTTGTTTCATTGAAAGCGAGTATGTGTTCCACTATGGGAATTTATATTGAATATTATTAATTGTAAGGTCGTCTATTTGTAAATGATTTTTCTATTTCTATACTAACACTAGCTGTGCCCAGCGGTTTTACGCGCAGTGCTCCGCTCCTATTGGCCTTAGCGTGATGATATACAGCCTTCCTCGATAAATGGACTGTCGAACAGTGAAATAATTTATCAAATCTGACCCGTGGTTCCTGAACTTGGCGCGTACAAGAAAACAAATACTTGAGCTTTAAAATCTTTATCTACTAATATTATAAAGGGTTTGTTTGTTTGTTTGAACGCGCTAATCTCGGGAACTACTGGTCCGATTTGAAAAATTCTTTCGGTGTTAGATAGCCCATTTATCGAGGAAGGCTATAGGCTATTTATATATCATCACGCTAGACCAACAGGAGCGAAGCCACGCGGGTGAAACCGCGCGGCACAGCTAGTGTTAAATATTAATATTAATTGTATTTGAGGAAATAATATGCCAATTTATATAAAAGTTAAAACATTATGTTTCCACTTAGAAGAAGTAAATAACAAAGCTTAGTTAGAATAATATATCCTACGATTATTAATAGGTATGTAGATGATATTATAAAATCGACCTCAACCAAGTCACAAGTCACAACTCACAGCTACATAAAAATGAAAGTAGCATCATTTACAAGGCTTAAGGCTGTGCTACGTGAACGTGACGCATCACTCATACGACGCATGACTATAGCCACAGTACATAAAAATAACTACGTTAAAAAAATCGACGTCAAAAACGAAAAAGTAAAAAATACAAAAGATTCGATATTATTCATTACTACATATTATTTAGATGTGCTATTTACTAAATATTTTTAGTAAGTAAGGTATAGATTTGAAGTCGCACCTCCTTTTTTTGAAGTCGGTTAAAAAGAACATAGTTTTAATAACTACGCCCACAGTAAACAAATAACAAACAGTATGGTAACTACATACATAAGAAAAGCAGTTTAAAAAAGTAAAAAACACGCCTATTGAAATTATTGTATAGTCACCGATTGTTGATATGTGTACAAAGCTTTTATTTAATCTGTCTGTGTAAAGTGGGTCAAAATCGAGTCTAAAGGAGTCGGTTACAAACATACAGGTGAAGCTAATAAAAGCGTCTTAAAAACAACTGAAGGGATCATTAGCATAAATTTCATTCCCTATATAAACCCTTTATTATAAATTAATCATATATTCATTTCAATTTCATCAAAATCGATGCCCTGGGAAAGCGTGACAGATAGACAGACAGACTTTCGCATTTATAATATTAGTATACCTAGATCCATTTTCCTAAATACTAATTTCATTAATTAATGAGGAATTGATCCTTATTCTTTGCGTATTTTTTTCTTCTTATTTTTTATCATACCAAGAAATGGTCAAAACGCAAAAAACCTAATCCTCGATCTGGCGTAATCGGATAATAAAACCGGCCAAGTGCGAGTCGGGCTCGCGCACAAAGGGTTCCGTAGCAGCAAATATAATAAATTACAGTTAAATCAACCTATCTCAAAAACTATAAGAGATACTTTGATCAAACCAAAAATCGTTGAAAGAGTTAATTAGCATGCATCACCTCTATTTTTTTTAGAATTTTATACCCCGTAGTTATAAAAATAGAGGGGGGGGGACATACTTTTTACGACTTTGAGAGCTGATATCTCAAAAACCGTTCACTTTAAGAAAAATGTTTTTTAGAAAACTTTATATCATTTTAAAAGACCTTTCCATTGATACCCCACACGGGTATGTACATCGAAAAAAAAAATTTCATCCCTCAGTTACATGTATGGGGGGCCCCACCCCCAATTCTTTTTTTTACTATTTAGTGTCATATTTTTGTAGCGGTTCATACAACACATATTCCCATCAAATTTCATCACTGTAGTACTTATAGTTTCCGAGTAAATCGGCTGTGACAGACGGACAGACGGACAGACGGACAGACGGACATGACGAAACTATAAGGGTTCCGTTTTTGCCATTTTGGCTACGGAACCCTAAAAAAATTTAAATATAATACATTTAGATGGTCAAGGCCTTATCAGTTGTTTTTGGCGATCGCTAAACCAGTCAGCCTTGGCTCAGAGTTGGCTGTTATCAGGGGCCCTATTTAACATGATGAAAAACAAATTTGAACCTTATTACAATTGCATAGGCGCTATTGTTCTATACATCTTTATGTTGTTGAAATAGAGACTATTTTAAGAACTTTTTTTACAATTAGCATGGACCCTATACACCGTTGATAAACAAATTTAAACCTTTTCACAATGCAATAGGCTCTATTTTTAAATGTACATCTTAATATCGATTTACATGAATCTGATACCATTGAAATAGAGTCGATTATAACGTGTTTATTTATATACGTATTTATCAGGGGCCCTGTGAAACATGTTCTTAAACAAATATGGACCTTATGACATTGAAACAGAGTCTATTTTAATAGAGTCGTTTGTACATAGATTAGATATACATATGTATGTAATATAGTGTGTAGTATGTTACGCTGTTTCGTGTCTGAATATAAATTACCTATTCCATCACTTTGTTCAATAGAAAACTTATATATCTTTAGATGGTTAACGAGGCAGCAAAGTGTATTTCGATACACTTTGCTGCCTCATGTAGAAAAGAAGTTCTCATTGTATTGATAAATTTTTACCGCATTAATAAATGATAATCAATAATGTTACATATAAAAAACGGCTTTCTTTTCATTCCCCTTAAACATTTTGAATTATGAGGTCTAATATGACTACGTGCCTGCCCTTGCCCTCGCGCCATAAATCGTCGGATTAGCAAAGGTTTAAAATTATCATGAATACTACTAGGTGACCCAGCAAACGTTGTTCTGCCCAGGACACCCTTATCAGTTTTTATTTAAATAATATTACTATACTCAGACCTATTGCATATACCTATCTACATTAGTTTAATAAATATGGGTCAAGCTATTTCTAAAAAAAGTTCAAAACATTTTGAAGCGAGAATTTTATGTATCTACTATCTAGCTTGTAGATACAACATTTTGAATTACATTAATTTGTAGAAAACATTAACAATTTTTATCTAACCTTGACCACCCTCATTTAGTGCGTTTTAAATTAGTTAAAATATAAATATTAAATTTCTTAATAAATGTAGTACAAATATACATAGTTACATAACACTACTTTTGTGAACATTATCAATGATTTGGACTTTGAACGTTTTTTCTGTAAAACGGAAAATCTTGTCGTGAAAATATTCAACTCTTTTTATCTGTAATTTGATGCAAATTCCTTGTAAATTAAACGCGGATGCCAATAAACAATAAATTGTTTTTCAATTTTCTCATCTTTACCTACTTCCTAGTTCCTACTATGGCACTAAAATTAGTATAAAATTAATGAACGCTAATATTCGTGAGAATGGATGTTTGTAACTGTTTCATACAAGAATACTGAATCAAAACTTTATAAAATTTTGAATAAAGTTTTATTATAGTCCGGATTGGCAAACATACTATTTTAAAACCGTAGGATATCTGTATTCTATAGAAAATAAAATATTGTTTTTTATGTAAGAAGCTGACCGATATCTGCTCATAATATTTTTTAATTATACATAATTTCTTTGCAACAGGTAAACTAATACAAAAATAATTGTTCATTTTGAGCCCATAACTCTTATATAAATATAAATAAATAAACAGTATTCCGGTAACTCTTCAACTTTTTTATTGTCTTTCTCAATAAATGGACTATCAAACGAAAAATACATTTCTAATTCAAACAAATAGTTCCCGAAATTATCAATTTTATTCTACTTAACAATATTTTACTATATTATTTGTCCATAATAATTAAATGACTTCTATTTACGCATCGCCACAATCGGCTGTGACCTCATTTTACTCTCAATTGATATCACATACCATTTTGGTTCGCCAAATTGCGCAGTTTCATATTTACACAGGTGTTCGCGCAATTGATTACTTATCAAGGACTGAATGAGACAAATTGACTATTTAACTACGTATATACATATTGTATAGAATTACTTCCGTTTTTTGGTGGACTGCAATAGGTACATAATATAATATTGGATATGTATGAAAATAATTAAGAAGGCACATAATAATTAATAACTAACAGAGCCTTACGGTTTTACCCGCTCCGCTCCTATTGGTCTTAGCATAATATGATATATGGCCAATAGCCTACCTAGATAAATGGACTATCTAACAGTGATATAATTTTTCAAACAGGAATATATTCAGGAATATATGGACGATAAAGACCCATGGAGGGTTGTCGCGTAAAAACCACAGGACAGTTCTTTGGCATATTATGTAGTTAGGTAGATATAAGTTACATATTATGTAAATTTATTGACATTATTTAAAAGAGTTTCTTGCCGATTCTTCTCCATAGATACTGCTTTCCGAATCGGTGGTAAATGTTAAAATACTATGTAATGACGATTCGAAAGTGCTACTAAATAGTAGTCTAATTGAATAAATGAATGTTTGAGTTTGAGTTTGAAACTGGGTCCGTGGTTCCTGAGATTAGCATGTTCTGCCAGCAAACTCTTCAGCTTTATAATATTAAGGGCTGATTTTTCAATGCTTGGATAAAACTTATCCGTCCAATAAAGTATTACACGATAATATTAAAATGTCACGTAAACTGTCAAATACGGGCAATTAGACTACGTTTTTAAAATGATAGTTTTATACATTATTCGACGAATGAGTTTTAACCAAGGATTGAAAAATCAGCCCTAAGTATAATATATTGAAATGTGAATAAACCTTCTAATACTTCAAAAATATGTATATTCCATACAATTTGACCGCCTCCTCGGTACAGTGGTTGACGCGTGAGCGTAACACCGAGGGGTCCCGCGTTCGATTCCCGGTGGAGACGAGGAATAAAAACATCTTGGTCTGGTAGGACACAGAAGGCTGATCACCTACTTATCCCTAAAGAAAATCGATCAGTGAAACAGATGTATAATGCATCTGCCCCTTACCCCACTTTGAGACATGGTACTTCACTTATACAATTTGGCAAGGCAAAAGTTTCCTTTATTTTATTAACTGACATCCATACTAATATTATAAATGCGAAAGTAACTCTGTCTGTCTGTCTGTTACTCAATCACGCCTAAACTACTGAACCAATTTTCATGAAATTTGGTATGGAGATATTTTGACACCCGAGAAAGGACATAGGCTACTTTTTATCCCGGGAAAATGACGCAATCCTGGAAATCCCACGGGAACGGGAACTATGCAGGTTTTTCTTTGACTGCGCGGGCGAAGCCGCGGGCGGAAAGCTAGTTACCTATATGCCGATAAAAAAAAACTAACCTCGATACCTAATCTAAGACCTACATTATCCCTAGATAAGCATTACCACAGCTGTGCCCTAGATCTCAGTTTTTATCAAAAGCACTATTTTCTTATCTAGCATTACTGCGTTGAGATGACAGTTTGAAATTCTCATTGTATTTATTATTTCAAGAGAAATTTCTAGGTTCACATAAATAATTGTTCTGAGTAATGTGATAGAAATTTCTTTGGTATCTCTTTTATATTTTACTCAAATTGCATAAATTTTACGGCCTACAAAATATGATTTTTTATTTATAATTAGGATAGTGGACAACAATCCATGTAACATACTTATATGTTAAAAAACTTGTCAGCCATTTAATTTATTTCATAATAAGATTTCCGCCCGCATTTTCATAGAAAAACCGCATAGTTCCTGATCCTGTGGGATTTCTAGGATAAAAGCCTATGTCTTAATGTGGGTCTTCAGCTACCTACATACTAAATTTGATTGTAATTGATTCAGTAGTATGTGAAAGAGTAACAAACAATCATCCATCCGCTCAAACTTTCGCAATTTATAATAACGTAACGGCACCGGTTTCCGACTAGCCTCCTCTATCCGACCATTTTGATTTTTATTTGATAAAACGTTTAAAATACGCGCGACATTCGTGAAACTGAAGGCTTTCGATCCAATCACTTATCGTACGTCATCTGTCCAAAATTGGGTTTCAAATTTTAACCGACATTTCGTCAATCCAAGAAAAGCTAGGCGAGGGTGTAGTTTGTATTGGATTGAATGCGAAAAAAACATAAAACGGTGAAAATAAACATTTGGATTTTTACGCTAAATACTCTGGTAAGTTTGTGGTTAATTTACTTTAAACGTTTTATTGGTGTTTTAAATTATTAATTTTAAAATATACATGCCAAGATAGCGTGTTTTTATAGGTTTTTTTGGACAAATAATTATGGACGGAATGAGGAGCTTGTCAAAATAACAACATTCCGAAATCCGACCGAATCGGTCGGTAAAAGGAATTTCGCACATTTTAAAAGAAGGTAATTTTCTATTATGCATGTTGTTTTGTGGAGGTTTCGTATTAAGTTATTTATTCTAAACGCTATGCTTACATACAACACCTGTATGCGACCAATACTAACTTTAATGGATTATTTGTAATATTCGTTTTAACTGACACTCTTTTATGATTTTTTTGTTATTCATTTACAAAGACCGGTCTGGTTTAAAAACCCTATATTTTACGTTTTTGACACATAATTGCATAACTACGAAATTGTGAGATCTTTATAAGTGTACATATGAAATAGAAATGAACTAAAAATGAATATCAATTTCGGTTTAGAGGCTTTATTACGCAAATGTAGGTTTGGTCGGAATCTAGGTGCGATTTATTTCCCTGTTTCCGTCCAACTGGGTTGCTTTTGCTTGCGCTGTGCTTGAGTGAAATTGCATGCGTTTATTTCAGGTCATCATCATGAGTGATAAAAAAGAGGCTGAAGTATTCTCATTAGCTGAAATAATACTTTTGGTGAAATGGATTTTAGAATTGGGCAAAGTAGTCAATGGGACATTCTAAATTAGTGTGGATGACCAGTGAACTACTACAGTCTAACATAGAGTTAATAAATGCTCAAATATTATTTAAAACTAGCGGTCCGCCCCGGCTTCGCCCGTGGTACATATTTAAAATATCTCTCCATAAGAACCATCCTCGTACTTCAAGTAATATAATAAAAAAAGAATTATCGAAATCGGTCCACGCGTACGCGTGATGCAGTGAAAAGACGAAACGGGTTTTTACGAATTTCCATTGTATTTCTATTATCATAAAGTTGATTTTAGTAGAAAATATTTGGCTGGTCGGAATCTAGCTACTCAGTGGTCGGAAACACGTGCATTTGTACTCAGTCGGTCGGAAAATGGTGCTTTCAGTTAATTTCCAGTCGTGACAGTTAAAATCCAAATTTAAGTAATAAAAAGCCATTATGAAATACAATTATGTGCATATTTTAAAATATAAGTTCGTAATCTTTCATAATATCATTTTTTCTTATGACATCTAGAGTATTTAATTTATCTTTTAAAGGATTCATTTAGCCGTATCAATCAGTGGTCGGAATTCGGTGCCATTACGTTATTAAGGGCCGATTTTTCAATCGTTGGTTAAAATTTATCCGTCCAATAAAGTATTACAGGAACATTTTAAAATGTCACCTGTAAACTGTCAAATACGGACAAATATAATATATTTTTGAAATGGTAGTTTAATACGTTATTCGATGAATAAGTTTTAACCAAGGATTGAAAAATAGGATGAATACTATCTGCTATTAAAGTCATGTCAAATTAGATTCAGCTATTTGAAAATTAACCAAAACACTTATTTTCTACAATTCTATTTCACAAGCGCAGCCGTGGGGCACAACTAGTCTGCTTTAAACTTATGATTCAATCATGTAGAACGATTGACACCAGGTGGCATATACAAAGTTACTTAAAAAACCTCAACATCTGTCCTACATACTATATGCAAATAATATTTTCACATCTGCCCTTTGCTCAAATAGCAGATGGCTTTTAATAAAAAAAAATTCATTTGATAGCTCAAATTTTTTCATAAAAACTTAAAAATTAGAGTTTATGATTATTAATTTTATGTTAAACTAGCATTCCACCCGCGGCTTCGCCCGCTTTTTTTAAAATGTAATAAATTGTATACCAAAACCTTCCTCTTGAATCACTCTATCTATTAAAAAGCCGTATCAAAATCCGTTGCGTAGTTTTAAAGATTTAAGCATACATAGGGACATAGGGACAGAGAAAGCGACTTTGTTTTATACTATGTAGTGATAAGCAGAAAAACGGACAATTTATTAAGATTTTTATGTTTTCTTATATGATTATCATTTAATTTTTTCATTTTTGGTTAATCGAATATGAATCACTCTTGTTAACTCTATGACATGTCAGAACAAGTTCTTTATAGGTTAAATATAACCAATATGTAGAAATTTCTAGACAACTTAACTTTCAGTCAAAGTTACTGTGCAAACTTTTAACGTTTCACTTTTATATACGATTAAAGTGATAATTTTAGATAAATTCAGTTATGAATACCAATTTTTATGAAGAAATATACGTTAAATACCAACTAGAGAGTTGTACAATATTTTATGAAAAATAGTTGTCTTTTTATAAAATAATGTTATTTTAAGCACGAAATAGCAATGAATATGGTATTCAATATAAAGATGACACTGGTTGACCTAAAAAATCGGGTTCTTCAAGTAGGTAGAATCGAAGAACATTAAAGATTGAGGTTATGTTAGTGACGTAAATCAATTTTCGCAAATTCAATACATTTTTAACTTAAATATACTCGTATTAGCAATTAAAAACTTACCCGGATTGTTAAAAACCGCCTGTGAGTTGGATTAAATATCTTTCACTGTGTTGAAATAAGTCGCTAGCGAATAGCGATCTCAACAGATGACTAGTTGTCAAATCCGAATTCAATATGGACGACCATTTTTAGACGATTACGTCATCGCGCGGGAAACTTGAATTGCTAATACGAAACTTTTATTTTATTAAAAATGAACTTTAATTTTTTTTTATACAAAAATAATTTAAAAAAATTCTTACCTCATTCAATGGAGAAAGTGTGAAGGAACTGTTTGTTCCAATTGGCTTTTTAATACATTTGTATAGGCGTATTCACTCCAGCTCCGCGCGCTGTTGCCAAACCGTTATTGCGTCAGAAAATGAAGATTGTTCCAAAATACACATTTCAAGACACTGGATCATTACTTTTTAACAGTTAGATGGAATGTTATTACAAAATTAGTTGTAATTTTTGTAATATTACAACTTAAAAGCCTCTCGTTGTTATTGAAAGTTACACAAGTAAGAGCGGCAACGTCGCGTCACTATTCGCGAAAGCTAACAAAGAAATTTAACGAATTTATAAAATTCAACCCGATTGAATATAAAGACTTTCTATTCTATATTCCTGTTGTTTATTACTTTAAAACAACTGATAAAAAACTAATATTTGTTAACTATACAATAGATACAAGTAAATACACAATATAAAACGCAACTGATTCCTGTCTTGTAAAAAACTAAAATTGTTTTGATCGACTAGCGCAGTAAACAAAGAATGTTACGATGTTGCCATCCTATACAATTCTTATATCAACAACTGCTTCAATGGTAGAATTTAGTACTATGAGGGAGTTTCACCTATTGTTTAATTTAGATAAAATTTATTTAACTATAAATAAAGAATTAATATCATATCAATAATGAATGTACACACGTAAGAAGTGAAACTTCTTTATGACCTTATTTTTCAAAAAATAATTTACTTTATGCAACTTTACAGAAATACGTCGAATCACGCGTGGTAGGGATAAGAAAAAGATGGCGCGTAACGGAAAAATGTAACGCGTAAAGAAAAAATGTTACACTTAATTTTTTTCCAACCCCGATAAAGAAGTTTCACTTCAAAAAAATACTTAGAGTAATAAACCAACTTGGTATGCTCTAAGAAAAAATACAACATAAATACCCATTTCGACTCCGTCTTTTTGCTTGTAAACGGTCCATCCTGATATCTGATATCAATCGTATCCGTCTCGCTTTCTTACGGCTTATTCCTCCCCCAGTATGAAAAAAAGCCGCGAGTTCGAACTTCGAATCCCACCTCATGATCGAATTATATCATTTTTTTTTTTGATTTCTCAATTAGATATTATTATCATCGTGTATTGTATGTACCTACACCTATTAATTTTGTATTTTTCAGTGTTTTCAGCAAAGGTAGGTTAGGTGAAGAGTAAACCGAATATACAAAAATCTATAGTAACTATATGAAACATCGCTTTTCAATTAGGGAAAAGTAATGAATACACGATGTATTTTCACAATTATACACCGAGCGTGAATGAAACATCCCGTTTTTGTAACGGTCTCAAATATAACCGTAGTATAGTCTTTATATTTTTTAATTTTCATTTTTAGGAGCCGGGACAATAATCTATGTGATATATTACTAGCTGTCCCGGCAAACGTTGTTCTGCCTTACTATTTTCACTTAGGTTAGGGGTATGAAAAATAGATGTTGGCCAATTTTCAGACCTACCCGATAGGCAAAGAAACTTTCATGAGAATCGGTCCAGCCGTTTTGGATGAGTATGGTAACTTGATGATGACTAACATTGTGACACGGGAATTTTTTATATTAGATAACATTAGGTAATTGATTGTGATAAAATAAATAAATTTAAATGAACACTGATTCTAATTACCTACAATATACATGTTTCTGCGTTGTTTTGACATTTTTTTGTGACAATATTTTCCATTTTTAAAAACATTTTGTCAATTTTTGTCAAATATTTCATTTGGGTCTCCCAAAAACGGCCTTAATGGTAGAAATTTAAACATAATCTATAGTGGTAACATTTAATGGGAGTTGGCCCGTCAATTATCAACTACGCTGCCAATTTATTATCTGTCAAATAATGTGTATTTGTCACAGTAATGTTTTTATAATAAAATTATTTTCGGAAATTAGTTAGTTTTACTTAAATGTTTCATAATTTGACCTAATTATCGTCAATTATTACATATTTAATTACATCGTTAGTTGACTGTTAATTGGTAGCCATATTGAAAGATTTATATGCTTTCCGGTGGAAATTAAAGGTCCATAAAATGTCTGTTAGTGAGAAGGTGTCCCTGTCTGATGCACTAAGCAATGTGGATGTTCTGGATGAGCTTACTTTGCCTGGTAAGTGTATTAGAACTTGGTACATTATATATTTCATACTATAATACTACTTTTACAAACGCATGAATGTATGAGAAACAATGGCTAAATTTCCGCAAAAACGACGGAAAAATATGCAACTTACGAAACCATACAGATTATAAATATAATTTACTCTAATTCGAGTTTCCAAAGAGAAGGCATTTAATCAGTAGTTGCTAGTAAACCATAATTATATCATAAAATGACTCATATTATTATCATTATCAATAAGTAAGCAACTACATATATTACTTGCTCTGTCGTAAACACAACCTATGGTTGGACTAAAGCAAAGGGGGCGCAGGACTTGGAAAATTTTTGATGGAGTTGGTGTGATTATAACACCTATTTATTATTGCTTTATCGTAAAAAGATTACGCTAATATAAGCATGTTTTATAGGAACAACTTTTCTCTAAAATCGAAAAATGGCCGAGATATTAGCCCTCAAAGATTGATGGTTTTCATTAGGTTAGGTTAGGTTAGGTTTCTTAAAAAAAAAAACTACACAGAAATAGGAGCCCCGCGAAGCGGGGCTCCGTCGACGCGCAATAAAAATTTTTCACTTTGGATCAAAAATTTACTAAGTCCTTACTTTGCGCCCCCTTTGCTTTAGGCGGACCGGAATAAGTCCATAACACTATGCCTAAGGACTAAAATATCCTTATTATATAGCAGAGTCAGTATAAGGAAAATATTGAAAATTCAATGAAGTTATACATTTGAACAACAGACTTTTCATAAAATGATTAACTATAACAGCAAAAATATCTCTTGGTTTATTTAGTTATGTATTTGATAACAAATAATATAAATTAGTACACTTTAAATAAATAGCAATAATTTCCTATAAAATGATAAGCTTATACAAAAGTTGAAATCAGCTACATTCCCTGGTCCTGTAAGTTAGTAAGTCTTAAAAACTAATTGGTTTTGAGCCAAATCAATAAAAAATCGAATTTTATATATTATCAATTTCAATGTCGGGTTTTCCTTCCTGACGCTATAACTCCAGAATGCATGAACCGATTTCCACGGTTTTGCATTTGTTGGAAAGGTCTCGGGCTCCGTGAGGTTTACAGCAAAGAAAAGGTGACTCTGGTGGCGAAACGGAGTTCGCCTGGTTTGCTAGTAATCAATAAATAAATCTCAAATATAATACATATATAAAAACACAAATTTCAGATGAGCAGCCCTGCATCGAAGCAGCCCCTTGCTCCATCCTCTATCAAGCAAACTTTGACACAAATTTCGAAGATCGAAATGGCTTTGTCACTGGCATCGCTAAATATATTGAAGAAGCTACTATACATGCCAACTTGGTGAGTATTTACTAAGGTAGAATTTAAGTTATTATAATTAAGTAATGGTTTATTAATTAGTGAGTAATCATATAAGGTAAATGTTAAAATATTAAATGACAATTCAAAAGTGCTTCTAGAAGAAGTCTAATTGAATAAATAAATAAAGAGTTTGAGCTTGAGTTTGTTACATTTTTTTTAATAATTTATTTTACGAAAATATTTACGTAACAAAATAATTGATATCCGGTTTGCCAGGTAGTTTTTATCAATTTATTCAAACAGGTACAAATTCATCGAACCAAATATCTTAAAAAAATCTGTTCAGCCGTTCCTACAAATATAGTAGTAACTAGTAATAGATGTAGAGAGAAGTTTATACTAAATTATGTATAGTATATATAGTAATACAGTAGAACTCCAATTATCAAAACTCCGACTATCCGAATCACAAAAAATTGTCCAAAAAAAGTCTAAGTGCGCTATTATTCTTCCCCTAACAAGAATATGGAGAGGATGATGATGATAAAGATGCGTTGTCACTAGAGGAAATAAGAAAAATGATTGCAAAAATATTTAAACATGTGAAAATTTCATGTTTCTTTCATTTAATTCAATAAAAAAATAGTGCAATATCAAAACGTAACTTTTATTCTCTCCAATGGCAATTTCTTTTTAAAATCCGATTATCCGAATATTTGATTATCCGAATGGGTCCCCATAAATTCGGATAATTGGAGTTCTACTGTATTAACTTTCCAAACACTGTCTAAAACCTAACAAATTTTATACTAAAACCTTCCTCTTGAACCACTGCATCTATATAAAAAAAAAAATCAAAATCTGTTGCATAACTTTGAAGATCTAAGAATACATACATACAGACTTCAGGACAGACAAGCGTGGCTGCGGTGAGGCGAAAGTAGTGGGTTCGAATCATTCCGAGTCTTTTCCTTTATTAAACAAAATCTCATATGTATTTTTATATTTCAGAATGAACTCCTCGAAGAAGGTAACGCGCATGCCGTAATGCTATACACATGGCGTTGCTGCAGTCGAGCGATACCACAACCTCGTTCAAACGAACAACCGGACAGAGTGCATATATACGAGAGGACCGTGCAAGTGTTGGCCCCCGAGGTCGATAAACTGCTGCAGTTTATGTATTTTCAGGTATTTTTATATATATAATTTTCATTTTTATCAAAAATCTTAAACATATTCAAAATTGTTAGAACTATACGATATTTATGTGTCTAAGGAAGGCTTTCGATTAAAAAAAAAGAATAATTTTGATGATTCTTTTTTTATATCTGGTTTCGGTTCATCCAGTCAATAGTAAGTCAGTTGAAAATAATTCATTTTTAGCTTATGGGTATAGCATTCAAATGTTAAATGATAAAAATTGATTTAAAAAGCGGGATTTGAACACACACCATATCTAAACATGATAAAGTAAATCATGTTTAGATATTATTTTTCATAAAATAACATACATAATATTACATTATATATAATTTAATTTCATGACTTCTATACAAGGTCTAGAAATAAATGTTTGAGTTGATAGCCAGTTTTCATCATGTATTTAAATCAAAATATTTATAAAATTATTTGTTTTCAGCGTAAAGCAATAGAACGATTCTGCGGTGAAGTCCGTAGGTTGTGTCATGCAGAGAAACGAAGAGATTTCGTATCGGAAGCTTATCTATTAACGTTAGGCAAGTTTGTGAATATGTTCGCTGTTTTGGACGAACTGAAGAACATGAAAAGCTCGGTTAAAAATGATTATTCTACGTATAGACGGTGAGTCTTTAAGCTATTAGCTTCACCTGTATGTTTTGTGTAACAGATTCTTATCGATTTTTTTTTTAACAGACACAATTATGTCTGATGAAAGAAAGTATTGTCATATTTGCTGTATTAGTTTTTTATTTTTGCCCCTTTTTTATTTGTAATATTTGTTAAACTTCCAGCATTTTTTATTTACTTTGCCCGCGTTTTTAAAGAAAAACCCGCATAGTTCCCGTTTCCGTGGGATTTTAGGGATAAAATCTGTCCTATGTGTTAATCCACATACCTCTATATGTGTGTTAAATTTCATTGTAATCGGTTCAGTACTATTTGCGTAATAAAGTAACAAAGATACATACCTACACTTACACATACATCCATCCCCACAAACTTTCGCATTTATAATATGAGTAGGATTATTCTCAATGTGTGAATCTGCTATTATTTGCAACACTTAAAACTAAACGTTGTTTTGTAATACCTATGCTTGTGCTTGAAATAAAAAAAATCTAAAACTGATATTTACCCACTTATTTATTAATGATTTTTCCACAGAGCGGCACAATTTCTAAAAGTAATGTCCGACAGTCAAAGCTTACAAGAATCGCAGAATCTATCTATGTTCCTCGCTACACAGAATAAAATCAGGGACACAGTTAAGGACGCCCTCGAAAAGATTAACGGTGAGTTATCTTTCTTTTAAACTATCTTTTTAACACGCTTTCATTATTGACTGGCCGGTTGGCTTGCTTGGTAGTGGCCCTGCCTTCCAAGCCAGAGGTCGTGGGTTCGATTCCCACCCGGGGCAAATATTTGTGTGATGAACATGGATGTTTGCTCTGTGTCTGGTTGTTAATTATCTATATAAGTATTTATTTAAAATTATATATGTATGTTTATCAGCCATCTGGTTTCCATAACACAAGCGAAAGCTTAGTATGGGATCAGATCGTGCCGTGTGTGAAAATTGTCCTGAACTATTTATTTATTATTATCTTCACCTGTATGTTTGTATGTAACCGACTCCTCTAGACTCGATGTTGACTTTAAACGGACAGATTTAATTCAATTCTTTGTACACTTATCAAGGATCGGTGACAATACAATAATCTGACAAACTTAAGCTTAAATTAAGTTTTTTGGTTTTTGAAGTGAAACTTCTTTATGCGCGTTGAGAGTAAAATTTCAAGGTCGCGTCAGGGCAATGCCGTCACGTCATGGAGTAAGGCGACGATTTTAGTATCTTTGAAACGTGCCAATGAAGTTTCACTTCTGACACGTGTGCTATACACGTTTTTTTGTTATTTATAGATTTCTAAACTAAATTATCTTATTACAGGATATGAAGATCTTTTGGCTGACGTTGTGAATATATGCGTGCATATGTATGAAACAAAAATGTATCTGACGCCGTCTGAAAAACATATGCTTGTTAAGGTATAGTACTTTTATTAATTATAAGTAGATTTAAAAAATTTGATGTGAAAAATACCATTATTTTCGTTACTTTAGCTTCAGCACTTAAAAGTTGCCTGGTAGAGATCGTTGTTAGCGATAAGGCCTTCTGTACATTGTTTACATAATATTATAGCTAAGTATTTTAAAATGTGTTGAATATTGTGTGGAATAAAGATTTTTTATTTTTTATTAATTAAATTCATCTTTTATTTAAAATCATCTATATTAATTGTAATTAGCATAATTTCTCAAATAATTATTATACTTAATGTATTATATATGTATGAAATCATTAAAACACTAAATTAGAATCCATTAAAAAGTTCCTGTAAATTAAAAAAAAAGACGTGTGTCACTCGGGGACTGCCGCGGTAAAGCTATTGCATGCTATGCCTTCAAGCCACACCTCCGAGCCCGTCGGAGAGGGGAGCGTGAGGTTTTTTCGTTACGGAATTTCTCGATTCGGTCCCCGCGCTCAAGGCGCGCGATAGAAGCTATGCAATAGCTTAAAAAAAATTATTCCTATGTATGTCGGCACACGCTTGACCGTTATACTTTTTCAGGTAATGGGCTTCGGTCTATTTCTAATGGACTCAGACGCTTGCAATATCAACAGATTGGATCAAAAGAAAAAGATTAAGTTGGACCGGATTGATAGAATATTTAAGGTAATTATTAAGTTAATAATTTTTATTTGAAACTAGCGGTCCGCCCCGGCTGCGACCGTGGTACATGTTTAAGTTTTCTCTCCATAAGAACCATCCTCGTATTTCAAGGAATATTACAAAAAAAGAATTATTACTAAATCGGTTCAGGCGTTCTCGATATATATATCGTATAATATTAGTATAGATTATTTTTAAATCTATACATATAAGGGCTGATTTTTCAATCCTTGGTTAAAACTTATTCGTCGAATAATGTTAAAACTACCATTTTAAAAACGTATTCTAATTGCCTGTATTTGACAGTTTACGTGACATTTTAATATTATCGTGTAATATTTTATTGGACGGATAAGTTTTATCCAAGCATTGAAAAATCGGCCCTAAATAAAATTAATTTCAATTTTAATGTACGCACACGTGAACGACGTCGCCGGCATATCTAGTAAATAATATTAGAATTAAGAAAAAATAAAATAAATAAATAATTATTTTTCAGAATCTCGAAGTGGTACCACTATTCGGAGATATGCAAATAGCACCATTCAATTATATAAAGAGATCGAAACATTACGATCCAAGCAAGTAAGTTATCTGTACCTGTATCTGTATTTATATTAATTAATACTAGCTTTCCACCCGCGGCATCGCCCGCGCAGTCAAAGAAAAACCCGCATAGTTCCCGTTCCCGTGGGATTTCTGGGATAAAACCTATCCTATGTCCCGGGGTAAAAAGTAGCCTATGTCCTTTCTCGGGTATCAAAATATCTCTATACCAAATTTCATGCAAATTGGTTCAGTAGTTGATGATTGAGTAACAGACAGACAGACAGAGTTACTTTCGCATTTATAATATTAGTATGGATAGCCTTCCTCGATAATTGGGCTATCTAAACCGAAAGAATTTTTCAAATCAGACCATAAGTTCCCGAGATTAGCGCGTTCAAACAAACTCTTCAGCTTTATAATATTAGTATAGACTAGCTTTCCGCCCGCGGCCTCGCCCGCATTTTCAAACCCGCATAGTTCCCGTTCCCGTGGGATTTCTGGAATAAAACCTAGCCTATGTTGCTCAGTAAAGATGCAGCTTTCTGATGATGAAAGAATTTTTGAAATCGGTCCAGTAATTTATGCGTGAAAACCATACATACATACATAAATTACAAACCTTTCCTCTTTATAATATTATAGTATAGAAGTATAGATAGTATAGATAAATTTTGAGTTGAGTTTGAGTTGCTGACTGTTTTTAATATTTTTTTCAATTCTTCACCAGGTGGCCGCTATCATCAAGTCCGAACCCACCTTCTCCCCAAGCCGACCTGATGGTCCACTTGCCTCAAATACGTGAAGAACACCAGAATTATATATCCGAATTGGCCAGATATAGTAATGAGGTGTGTATTATTCGTATATTGTTTTTGTATATAGTTATAGTAGCATCAATGGTCATTGGAGTGTCCGTTTGTAACCTTAAAATCTTACTTAATTTATAAATGCGAAAGATTGTATGTTTGATTGTTTGTTACACTTTTAATAACTGCTGAACCGATTTTCATGAAATTTGGCACGCTTAGAGGGTAACTTGGATTAATATATAGATGACATTGACAGTTTTTATCCCGAAATCTATGTTCACCTATGTTGGTTTAATCTATGAAAAAATAAATATACTTAAAAATACTAAAAAACACGCTTTGATTAGATTAAAAGTTAAAACTTTATTGTATAATGTATTTTAACCAATCTATACTAATATTAAAGCTGAAGAGTTTGTTTGTTTGTTTGAATATGCGCTAACCTCAGAAACTACTTGTCAAATTTGATTGATTGAAAAATTCTTTCAATGTTAGCCCATTTATCGAGGAAAGCAAGTGTACAAACTTTGAATTAAATCTCTCCGTTTAAATCGAGTTGTTGGTTACATACAAACATACAGAATGAAAGTGCAAAGACCTTTCGCTTCTGACACGTGTGCTCGGCACATACGCTCTTTTTTTATTCAGCTATATCTTAATATACAGGGTGTACCAAAAAGTAGTGATGAACGGAAGCTGAGAGGTAGAGGACCTAGAGGGCTATCCGAATCACCCCCATGTATGTTATGCGATTTTTCGTATTTTCGGAGTTATGACGTTTTTTTTCAATTTTTCACCTATCGCCGAGTACGATGATATTTTCACTCATGCTGACGTCAATGATTGCGGAAGATTGTTGATTTTTTTTTGTGTGCTAAGCTGAAAGATAGGCCAATTCAGTATGGTAACATTTACTAACGTTAGATCTTTGAATGGAATAAAAAAAAGAATTAAATGGCAAGAAAGATAAAATTACCCAGTATGTTCACCACTTCAAGGGCCCGTAAAAAAATAAAATCACATAAAAAAAGTTTTCCGTTTGACTTTTAAAAACTTGCTCTATCTATCAGATAGCTACCCTGAAAATTTCATTTAATTATTGAGAAGGCTTCAATCGAAAAATTTAAATCTAAATGTGGTAAGTGCAAAAATTGAATTAACATGATGATCATTAAAACCAATAAATAGGTGTTTAATTACCAGAAATTTTTAAAATAACCCCGCTGTTGCTCAATGCAAGTGCGACATCACCGTAAAAAGTTGTCTTTTAAATGTCTGAATACCCTTTTATCATTTTTAATGGTTTCTTCTGCTACTATGAATTTCCGGGTTATTTCGTCCAAATTGTGGCAGTCTCTCGTCTTTGTAGTATCCCCACGGAAAAAAATCAATAGGGTTTATGTCCGGGGACCGTGCAGGCCAGGCTAAAGGGCAAAGATACCCTGAAAGATGGATTGGTCGTTGCAGCCTGCGCATGCGCCGGTGATGCCTGCCTTAAAGCCTGGCCTCCACGGTCCCTCGACCTAAACCCTATTGATTTTTTTCCGTGGGGATACTACAAAGACGAGAGACTGCCACAATTTGGACGAAATAACCCGGAAATTCATAGTAGCAGAAGTAACCATTAAAAATGATAAAAGGGTATTCAGACATTTAAAAGACAACTTTTTACGGTGATGTCGCACTTGCATTGAGCAACAGCGGGGTTATTTTAAAAATTTCTGGTAATTAAACACCTATTTATTGGTTTTAATGATCATCATGTTAATTCAATTTTTTCACTTACCACATTTAGATTTAAATTTTTCGATTGAAGCCTTCTCAATAATTAAATGAAATTTTTAGGGTAGCTATCTGATAGATAGAGCAAGTTTTTAAAAGTCAAACGGAATACTTTTTTTATGTGATTTTATTTTTTTACGGGCCCTTGAAGTGGTGAACATACTGGGTAATTTTATCTTTCTTGCCATTTAATTCTTTTTTTTATTCCATTCAAAGATCTAACGATAGTAAATGTTACCATATTAAATTGGCCTATCTTTCAGCTTAGCACACAAAAAAAAATCAAGCATCTTCCGCAATCATTGACGTCAGCATGAGTGAAAATATCATCGTACTCGGCGATAGGTGAAAAATTGAAAAAAACGTAATAACTCCGAAAATACGAAAAATCGCATAACATACATGGGGGTGATTCGGATAGCCCTCTAGGTCCTCTACCTCTCAGCTTCCGTTCATCACTACTTTTTGGTACACCCTGTATATGTATAAATCTCGTGTCACAATGTTTGTCCTCAATGGACTCCTAAACCACTTAACCGATTATAATAAAATTCGCACACCATGTGCAGTTCGATCCAACTTGAGAGATAGGATAGTTTAAACATGTAGGTACCACGGGCGAAGCCGGGGCGGGCCGCTAGTTAATTATATATTTTTCTCCCCCAGGTGACAACAACATTCAAAGAAGCAGGCTCGGACACGGAAAACCGTGCAGTAGCCGATCTGTGCTTACGCGGCTTACAACTCCTCTCATCTTGGTGTTCAGTATTAACTGAACTTTGTTCTTGGAAGCTATTGCATCCTACAGATCACGCTACCAACCCGAGGTGTCCGCCTGACGCTGAAGAGTATGAGAGGGTGAGTGGGTAGAGGGGAGGATGGGTGGGGAGAATGAGGATGGGTGGGGAGAGGGTGGGATGGGTGTGGGGAGGGTGGGTAGGGATGATGGATGGGGAGAAGGAGGATGGGTGGGGAGAGGGTGGTTTGGGTGAGGGGAGGATGGGTGGGTAGAGGGGAGATGGGTGGGGAGAGAGGAGGATGGTTGGGGAGAGGGGAGGATGGGTGGGGTGAGGATGGATGTGAGGAAGATGGATGTGGGGAGGATGGGTTGGGAGAGGGGAGGATGGGTGGGACAACAACATTCAAAGAAGCAGGTTCGGACACAGAAAACCGTGCAGTAGCCGATCTCTGCTTACGCGGCTTACAACTCCTCTCATCTTGGTGTTCAGAACTGAACTTTGTTCTTGGAAGTTATTGCATCCTACAGATCATGCTACCAACCCGAGGTGTCTGCCTTACGCTGAGGAGGGTGAGTGGGTAGAGGGGAGAATGGGTGGGTAGAGAGGAGGATGGGTAGAGGGGAGGATGGGTGGGTAGAGGGGATAGGTAGAGGGGAGGATGTGTGGGGAGAGAGGAGGATGGGTGGGGAGATGGGAGGATGGGTGGGGAGATGGGTGGATGGGTGGGAAGAGGATGGATGTGGGGAGGATGGGTATATGGAGGATGGCTGTGGGGAGGATGGGAGGGGAGGATGGATGTGGGGACGATGGATGCTAAAACTTCAAAATTTAAATAATTCGATTTTAATAGAATTTGTGATGAAACTATTCAAAATTATGCTACTGAAATTCAAAATAAAAAATTATTTTTCTCCAGGCGACTCGTTACAACTATAGTTCTGAAGAGAAATTCGCCACAATCGAAGTGATAGCAATGATTAAAGGGTTACAAGTGTTAGTGGCTCGAATGGAGACAGTTTTCGCGGACGCGGCAAGGAGGGCTATATATGCGGAGTTACAGGATTTCGTGCAATTAATGTTAAGGGAACCGCTGAGAAAGGCTATTAAGAATAAGAAGGATTTGATTAGGAGGTAAGTAGGGGAAGGGAGGTAGAAAGTAAAATTGACGTATAAAAGAACTTTCCAAAGGTGAAACGCAACGGTAAAAAGAAGTCTTTATCACTCAGTTGGTTCCTAACTATATCCAGACTTACAAATCGATCGAAATAACAACAAATAAAAAAAATAATATAGGTTCATGTGTTTGTTCTTTTTTAAATGAATTCGCAGACAAATAGCTCGTTTATAGACACATTATAAATGGCGTTTTAAATTAAGTCTACAATAATTCACAAATTTATTTGTAGCAAGACACAAGTATTTCACTTAGTTTGGGACCCACTGTCGTACATTAATTGTAAATCATATAATGGACAAATAAATTTATTTCATTTCATTTTATTTCATTATTTCATTATGGTGTCCGTGTGCGCATTTATTAAAAAAGCTATAAACAAATCGCCATAAGAACTCTTTTTAATGTATTTTGTTCTTAATACCTTTGAATTTCCATCATTACAATACATTCTTCCAGAAATCCGAATAATCTATATCTACTTAATATTTTTCAGTATTATAGTATCGGTTCGTGAAACATGCGGTGATTGGGCACGTGGCTGCGAACCGCAACAAGACCCGGCGCTGCGGGGAAAGAAAGATGCTGACGCTAGTTTTACTATCAAAGTGCCTAGGCGGAATGTTGGTAAGTGTTAATCCATACTAATATTATAAATGCGAAAGTAACTCTGTCTGTCTGTCTGTTACTCAATCAAGCCTAAACTACTGAACCAATTTTCATGAAATTTGGTATGGAGATATTTTGATACCCGAGAAAGGACATAGGCTACTTTTTATCCCGGGAAAATGACGCAATCCCGGAAATCCCACGGGAACGGGAACTATGCGGGTTTTTCTTTGACTGCGCGGGCGAAGCCGCGGGCGGAAACCTAGTACCTTAATATATATAAATCTCGTGTCACAATGTTTGTCCTCAATGGACTCCTAAACCACTTAACCGATTATAATAAAATTCGCACACCATGTGCAGTTAGATCCAACTTGAGAGATAGGATAGTTTAAACATGTAGGTACCACGGGCGAAGCCGGGGCGGACCGCTAGTACATATATATAAATCTAAGTTTACAAGGTTTGTTACATTCTCCATTTAAAAAAAATGTATGCGTGTACTAGAGTACACACATAAGAAGTGAAACTTCTTTATGACCTTAAAAATGTCACGAGTATGGCGTAACGCAAAAATGTCACGCGTACGGCGTAACGCAAAGATGTTACACTAAATTTTTGTCCAACCCCGATAAAGAAGTTTCACTTCAAAAAAGTGTCATTCAAATTCAAATTCAAATTACATTTATTTGAAAGAATGTAGTTACAAAAAAAGGTGTTATTACAATAATTATTATTGTAAGAAATATACGCGAGGTCGGGTTAAATATTAGTTTGAATGTAATAAGAATGTACTGCGATTCTACACAGCTACCTAATTGAAGTAGGTAGTTGTGTAGGTAGTGCGACATAAAGTCCAAGTAAATCTTTAAAAAAATGTAATAATCCTTAAAAAGGCATAATTTTCGAATAAAAAATGAATCGAGCGAAAATGTTACAATTACGTAACTGTCTTGTACATGGAAAGAAAAAGACCCAATAAAGTTCCATTTTGATTGTATGTGTGACTATTTCAGAATATTAATGCAAATTCACATAAAATTTAGGGAGTCTCCCCTTAAATAACTTTTTTTTACAGGCCCATCAACCACCCAACTATACATGGTGCGAACACAGCTCGAAGCCCTAATCTCGGACAAGTCCGGGGGGCGAAGGACCCTACGCAAAGACCTGGACGCAACTGTACTGCAACAGATTGAGACGTTCCATAGGCAGAGTTTTTATTGGACGTATTTGCTTAATTTGGCTGGTTAGTGTTTGTTTATTGTTGTCATAATCCTTGTAACGAATTATGAAGTTCGCAGAAGTTCACAGTGAGGCCCCAAAATAAAAACAGATTTCCTTTAAAATTACATTTAATAATTAAAAATAAACATTACGGCAATATTTTTAAAAATAAAATATTTACCGATGAAATGTTATTCCTTTACTAGTATAATTTCAACTTATGGTAGAATTTCCGCAACGGAAAATGCTGAAACACACTATGTTTACACACGCACGTCTCGAGAGCAACTGAACAGCGACGAACGCACTGGTGGCTTGGAAGTCACCTGAGTGGCGACAAGGTCACGCGTGCTTACGACTTCTAGTGTCTTGTTATTTAGATTTCTATGGTTACATTACATGGATTTGTTCGAGCTAAATTTTTGGTAAAAATAAAATAACACTTTGTTTGGTTGTTTTTATTATTATAAGCACGGTCATCATCTAACTTTATGACCACATTGATTTTAATGATAAAATGAATGAATGAATGAAAATACATAAATACATATAACAAGACAAGACTACAGAAACAGCAAAGGGCGGCCTTATCGCTAGGTAGCAATCTCTAACAGGCAACCCAACAATCAGAGGAAATATAACAAAAATGAATGAATTTTTTCCAGACTCCTTGTCAAAATGCTGTGATCTTTCTCAACTGTGGTATCGTGAATTCTACTTGGAAATGACTATGGGAAGGAAAGTTAATGTGAGTTTATATTTATTATTTACTAGCAGTCCGCCCTGGCTTCGCCCGTGGTACATGTTTACGTTTTCTCTACATAAAAACCATCCTCGTACTTCAAGGAATATAATAAAAAAAGAATTATCGAAATCGGTTCAGCCGTTCTCGAGTTATGCGCTTACCAACACATTTTGCGATTCATTTTTATATATAAGAAAGAAGAAAGATAAGAAGAAGAAGATATTATTTATGGGATAAAAGTCATTTGAGATTGAAAATAACATAGAAAATTTAACATTTAATTTAACATTTTCCGGAACTATGCGGGTTTTTCTTTAACTGCGCGGGCGAAGCCGCAGGCGTAAACCTAGTCCATACTAATATTATAAATGCGAAAGTAACTCTGTCTGTCTGTCTGTTACTCAATCACGCCTAAACTACTGAACCAATTTGCATGAAATTTGGTATAGAGATATTTTGATACCCGAGAAAGGACATAGGCTACCTTTTATTGCGAACTATGTACCACGGGCGAAGCCGGGGCGGACCTCTAGTATTATATAATTTTGAGATTCACTTTTAGATTCCATTTAAGTGTAGTAATTTCGTTAAATATAGTTTGAGTTTAACTTGAGTTTGAGTACCCTTTCACAGAAATGCACAGTACGCCATCAGCACAACGAAGAGTGCAACGATCTTATAACAATGGAGAAGCGAATACAATTCCCCATAGAGATGTCGATGCCGTGGATACTAACCGATCATATACTGAGGAGCAAGGAGCCGGCCATGATGGAGTGAGTGGGGTTCGAATCCCATCAAAAACAAAAAAATATGATGGGATTGTTTTTTGTGTGATGGGGTTGGTTGTAGTGTGATGGGATCGGTGTGGGATATGATGGGATTGGTGTTAGGTGTGATGGGATAGCTAAATTAATTGGACAGATTTAATTCAAATTTTGTACACTTATCAAAGATCTGTGACACTACATAAAAATACCACGATACAATAATTTCATGAGTGATTTTTTGAAGTGAAACTTCTTTATCTGGGTTGGAAAAAAATTTAGTGTAACATTTTATCGTTACGCGTGACATTTTTTCGCTACGCGCCATCTTTTTCTTATCCCTACCACGCGTGATTCGGCGTATTTCTGTAAAGTTGCATATAGTGAATTATTTTTTGAAAAATAAGGTCATAAAGAAGTTTCACTTCTTACGTGTGTACACTAGACACTAGTACACGCACACATTTTTTTTTCTATTTTGGTATTAATTTGTGTATATTTCTTACAGATACGTCCTATACCCGCTAGATTTATACAACGATTCCGCCCAGTACGCGCTTACAGTGTTCAAGAAACAATTCCTGTACGACGAAGTTGAAGCCGAAGTTAATCTGTGCTTCGATCAGTTTGTGTACAAACTGTCCGAGTTGGTCTACTCGCATTATAAGCAATTGGCCGCTAGGTAAGTGTAAATTCATAGGAAACGGTCGAGCCGTTCTCGAGTTTTACGCTTAACAACATTCATTTTTATCTATATATAAACTAGTATATAAAATTGTCGTGTCACAATGTTAGTTACAATACTAGTCAGTACCGTCTGGACCGATTCTCATGAAACTTTGTGTCTATTAGGTAGGTATGAGAATCGATATAGAAAAAAAACCCGCTTAGTTCCTTTTACCGTTGAATTTCGAGGACCAAAACTATCCTCCCTATCTAACAAACTATATATGTAGCAAATTTCATCGTAATCGGTTCAGTTGCTTAGGAGTGATGAAGGGACAGGTAGATGGATTTACTTTCGCTTTTATAATTTTAGTAAATTATTCTGAAGTAGAAGCCGAAGTCAATTTGTGCTTCGATCAGTTTGTGTATAAACTGTCTGAGTTGGTGTACTCGCATTATAAGCAATTGGCCGCTAGGTGAGTGTTAAATACTAGTTGTAGTCCCCGGCTTTGTCCGTGGTACATATATAGCCTATAGCACGTACATATCCAACGGTGAAAGAATTTTTACCAACCATTACTAAAATACATGCAAAAAACATAATTTAATTGTATGTCTCTTAGATAAATGTAAATAGACAAATTTATTTTCGCATTTAATGATACTAGCTGCAGTATGCTATGCTAAGCTTTTGACTTGTGATTTCTAAACTTACTTTACATCGGTCTTAATTCTCGCTTATCCTAAGATTTTGACTTGTTAATTCACGCCTATCCTGAACTTTAGACTTCTGATTTCTAAAATAACTTTATTAAAATCTAAACATTCATTCAGTTTCTTTTGTATAACGTATACAGTATACCTACTGTTAAAAAATTAATGGGATAAGCCACTGGCTCCTGAGACACAATATTTTACTGATTCAGGAGCCTATGGATTTATTTGTCAATAAAGTTTTATTTTATTTAAAACTAGCTGTTCCCCGCGGTTTTACCCGCATTGCTCCGCTCCTGTTAGTATTAGCTTGATGATATATAGCCTTCCTCGATAAATGGGCTATCTAACACCGAAGAATTTTTCAAATCGGACCAGCAGTTCCCGAGATTAGCGCGTTAAAACAAATTCTTCAGCTTTATAATCTTAATATATAAACTCAAACTCAAACTCAAACATTTATTTATTCAATTAGACTTCTTCTAGAAGCACTTTTGAAACGTCATTAAGTACATATTTTTAACATTTACCACCGATTCGGAAAGCAGTATCTACGGAGAAGAATCGGCAAGAAACTCCATAGTTGCTCTTTTTAATCATGTCAGATTTACAATTTTACAAATTACCTAAGTAATATCATAATATATTATCATAATATGCCAAAGAACTGTCCTGTGGTTTTCACGCGACAACCCTCCATGGGTTTTTATCTTCCATATATTCCTTAATACTGTAATAGGCTCTCTTGACAAGTACATTTTTTATATAAGATTTAAATTTAGAACAACTAAACTCTTTAATATTATGAGGAATTCTGTTGTAAAAGCGTATACCTTGGCCCATAAATGAATTTTTAACTTTAGCTAGCCGGAAAAATGGCATTTCAATTTTATTTCTGTTTCTTGTGTCATAACAATGTCTATCTCCTACTTTTGTGTGTAAGTAAGCGTTATTATGTACATATAAAATATTATTAAATATATACTGCGACGGTACAGTAAGGATACCAGTATTCTTAAAGAGATCTCTTATCAAATTATATACAGAGCGTATGGCTCTTTTCTGTAATATAAATATAGTTTCTATATCTGCAGCCCTGCCCCATAGCAGAATTCCATAGGACATTATGCTATGAAAGTAGCTAAAGTAAACCAATCTAGCCGTTTCTTCATCGGTGAGATGCCTTATTCTTCTAACTGCATATGCAGCTGAGCTGAGCTTAGCAGCGGTGGTGGTAACATGGGCCCCCCATTGAAGCTTCTCATCTAATGTCAAACCAAGAAAAACAGTCGATTCCACAGGGTATAATACCTCCCCGTTTAAAATAATATTCCTTTTCACCTTTTTTACATTTGGGAGGATAAATTCTACACAATTTTGGTTTTTTTGTATTTAATAGTAAATTATTAGCATTAAACCAATTGGATATGCGTAAAAGAGCAGAGTTTACTTCGTCAACATTTGTGTCATGTCTATCCACATTAAAAATTAATGAGGTGTCATCTGCAAACAGTACTATTTCACACATATCCTGCAAATAATAAGGTAGGTCATTAATATACACTAAGAACAAAAACGGTCCTAAGATAGATCCCTGCGGAACACCTATGTTAATCGGCGCACCGCGAGATTTCTCTCCATTAACGACAACGGTTTGTACCCTGTTCTGAAGATATGAAGCTATGAGATCCTGAGCTAAACCTTTGATACCATAAAAATTTAGTTTCCGTAATAGAGTGGAATGTTCTACACAGTCGAAAGCCTTAGAAAGGTCGCAGAATATCCCCAAAGCATTCTTTGAATTTTCCCATGCTTTGTATATATGTGACAAAAGAGCTACTCCGGCATCAGTGGTAGAGCGCCCCTTTGTGAAACCATACAACATATATAAATCTCGTGTCACAATGTTTGTCCTCAATGGACTCCTAAACCACTTAACCGATTATAATAAAATTCGCACACCATGTGCAATTCGATCCAACTTGAGAGATAGGATAGTTTAAACATGTAGGTACCACGGGCGAAGCCGGGGCGGACCGCCAGTATTAGTATAGATTTATTAAAATTGTTATTTTTTTATCCAATAGCATGCTGCTCGATAAACGCTACCGTGCTGAATGCGCGGCTCGCGGAGCTAGCACCGGCTGTGGCGCCGGGCGGTACGCGTCACTGCTGCGGCAGCGCCACGTGGCACTGCTCGGCCGGCACGTGGATCTGTGCGCGCTGGTGAGTGTGTACAGACAGACAGACAGACACACACACCGGCTGTGGCGCCGGGCGGTACGCGTCACTGCTGCGGCAGCGCCACGTGGCA
The DNA here is from genome assembly GCF_061535455.1 of Colias philodice. NCBI lineage: Eukaryota > Metazoa > Arthropoda > Insecta > Lepidoptera > Pieridae > Colias > Colias philodice. The sequence goes on from NC_143116.1 coordinate 3,885,084, forward strand.
CTGCTCGGCCGGCACGTGGATCTGTGCGCGCTGGTGAGTGTGTACAGACAGACAGACAGACACACAAAACGAGACAGAAATAACAAATATACACACACAATATGTTAGATAGACAGACATTCAATACGCCGTAACAGAGACACACACAATATGTCAGATAGAGAGACATACAATACGCCGTAACAGAGACACACACAATATGTCATAATAGACAGAAATAGCAAACATATACACACATACACACTGAACCCTATTTCATAAATGCCATACAGTGCCATACACAGTGAGTGCACAAACAGACAGACGCATAATACACCGTAAAAGAGACGGGAATAGTGACAAACATACACACACACAATACGCCATAACAGTGATAGAAATAGTAACAAACACACACACACGTCGAAACAAAACTAAAGTTATCAATAGGGATAATATCTCCACCGTACGGGACAGTGATAAATAAATAGATATACTTACTTTGAAATGTAGAGTGTAGTCATCGAGGGGTTGATAGAATAACACAAATTTATGAAATCGTACAAATAAACGCATAAATTAAAAAAAAATCCAACGAAAGAAAAAGAGCAGACATAAAACATAATATTGAATTGGACCACATAGAGTTGGGTATGTAGATGCAGACACATACGTAGAAATAGCACACACAAACACAATAGGCAACAAACATAACACACACACTTCTACAAATATAACACACACACAAGAATAATTACCAATGCCATATGTTGATCTATCTCTTAAATCGATTTTCTACATTAACAGGTAGCACAAAGAATCAACGCGGATATGCATCGAGCGCTCGACGCAGCAGTCGCTAAGTTTGAAGCGGGAGATATTACTGGTGTAGTGGTAAGTGTCCACTCATTTATCATCAAACACAAACTCAAACATTTATTTATTCAATTAGACTTCTTCTAGAAGCACTATTGAATCATCATAATATAGTTTTACCATTTACCACCGGTCATCGTCATAATTATTGCATCATGCTCATCTTTGTCAAGTATTAGAATTTTACATTTAGCATAGCGTTTTCTAGAGACACAGCATAAAGTACATTACAAGTTTAGCAGATCCCATTTTTAAGCTATTGCATAGGCATTGAGCGCGGGGACCGAATCGAGAAATTCCGTAACGAAAAAACCTCACGCTCCCCACTCCAACGGGCGCAGAGGTGTGGCTTGAAGGCATAGCATGCAATAGCTTTACCGCGGCAGTCCCCGAGTGCCACACGTATTTTTTATTGATTACACAGTAATTATTCCAGATTTAATCGAAATCGGTGCTATGGTTTAACCTTGAAGGCGAGACAGACACACTATCACTTACAAATACGACTCATCAATTTCTAGAAGGTCTAATATCCGTAAACCGTCTCTGTCACAAGCTGCTCAGTCGCTATCTCACGCTCGACGAGTTCGACGCGATATTACGCGAGTCGGATCACGGCGTTCTAGCCGATACGATCATATTTACCCTATTTTAGTGTTTTCATTTGACTTTGGTGACAAAATATACTGATCCAATATTCATATAAATTCGTACAGTGTGAAAGCGTACAGACAAACAGACTTCGACATCGATAACATTAATAAAAAATTTGAAACCAGAATCTAGAAGACCTAATGTTTTTGACAAAATCTAGCAAAACTTGTGACGTATTAATGCGTAATAGACAGGTAGACAGTGTTATTACGCGTTTAATTTGATTTTGGTTACAATATGTATTGATCTCGTTTCGACTGGATTTTTTGTTTGGGTTTGTTACCTCAGAACTTTCATCTGGGTACACCGATTTTGATGATTCTTTTGTTATTTGAAAGCTAGTGTCGTCCGGATTAGTTTTGGAACGAAGTTCGAAATATGTAACGACACTTTTTGCTATAGTTGTAAGCCGTGTGCATATTTCTATGTCTGTCTCTCTCTCCCTCATAGTTTTGTTACAAAAAAGTATTTTTTTCATCATTTCTAGGAGCTAGAAGGCCTGATAGCCGTGAACCGTCTCTGTCACAAGCTGCTCAGTCGCTATCTCACGCTCGACGAGTTCGACGCGATATTACGCGAGTCGGATCACGGCGTTCTGGCGCCGTACGGTAGAATCACACTACACGTGTTCTGGGAGTTAAATTATGATTTTCTGCCCAATTATTGTTATAATGCCGCTACTGATCGGTGAGTTTTTTGTTTATTTCTCTACAGTAAGATATTTAAATATTTATATTAAATTCATTCATTCATTCATTTTTTCCCTATTTCCCCCATTCATTAATATTTCTTATTCCTTCACTCTTTATTTCTTCTATTAGCAGTGTACGAGTAAGTTGTCTGTTGTCATTTAAACTGAAATTTCCAAAAAAACTGCTGTTATTAGATGTACCTTTTTAACTACCTTTTATATCACATGTACTAACGCTTCCTCAATGTCATTTCCATCTCCTTCATTATTATCTTTTACTTTTAATACAATACTTTATATCTCTTTTAGTTTCGTAAAATGTCGCGGCATTCAATTCGCGCCAGGAGTACAAAGAGAGAAGCCACAACAATATGGCCATGCTATGTTGTGGGGTTCTAAACAGCTGAGCTTGGCGTATTCGGCACAATATGCACAATATAATGGTGAGTCTTATATATTCTTTTGAAATAGAAAAGACGAAAAGAAGAAATTTTCTGCGAAAAAGACGAACTTCGAGTTAACTCCTACATTTCAGAATGTAGAGATTAAAGTAGCTGACCATATCGACCTGTTAGGTGTAACTCTGTCATCGAATCTTAACTTCGGTACTTTCATCGAATCCAAAGCTCGATTGGCCGCAAAAAAGCTCGGCATCTTATCTAAGGTCAGGCAGTATTTCACACCGGAACAGCTTCTAAGACTATACCAAGCACAAGTTCGATCGTGTGTGGAGTACTGTAGCCATTTATGGGCTGGGTCTGCGAAGACGCATCTGGGAGCATTGGATTCGATGGAAAGACGTGCTGTTAGGCTGATAGCTGACTCGAAATTGACCAAGAGTAAACTTCTTAGTCTTGATCACAGACGTAAGATTGCGTGTCTTTCAGTTTTCTACCGCTTGCACTTTGGTGAATGTTCAGCTGAACTTCACGCTCTCATTCCATCTTCACCGTTTCACCATCGAACATCTAGACGTGCCGCAGGCTTCCATCCCTTCGTAGTTGACGTACCATTTATCCGCACAAAACGTTATCTGAAATCGTTCATCAACTTAACTGCAAGGGATTGGAACGCCCTACCCGCTTCCGTCTTCCCAGATAAATACAACTTAAACTCATTCAAGGCAAGAGTGAATAGGCTCTATCTAGGCAGGCATGCCCCTTCATAGACTGCATCACTACTTACCATCAGGTAATGGTGCAGTCAAATGCCTGGCTATTACTATAAAAAAAAAAAAAAATATTTTTTAAAACGTATTAAATTTTTTACAAAATTCATTATAAGACTTCTTGGAGAAATCAATTTGTACTACTTTTAATATTTCTGTACAAATTTTCGTTTAAAAAGCAACATTAGATGTGAAATCATTAAAAAATAATAATGAAAAAATGAGTTATATAGGGATTCGATCATTATCTGTTTTCGTTTAATTTTCACATACGTGTTGCAAACCACTTATGCTTTAGTTCATGAATAGTGAATACAAATTTTAAACTTCCTAACTTTTCATCTTTTTGAGTAGAGTTTAAGGGATACACGTTATCAAAGGCCTTACTGAAATTCATCAAAATTCTATCTATTTTTGTCAATATTTTAACATAAACATCATTGGATATATTTCAAATTTGAAATTTTATGGAGATCAACCAAATGTGTATGAATTACTTTTTGAACCGGTTTCTTTATTACACTAAACTAAAATATTCTTCTATGAACACGTTCTTAATATCTAGCTTGTTTACATTTTTCGTTAACACATAAAATTCGTCTGCTTTTCCACGTTTATTATCTTATCGACCAGTTCTTGCAATAAATTCTTCTTTATGAATGAATGAATGAATGAATGGATGAATGAATGAGAACTTTATTGTACACACCAAATTACAGACATTACATAAAATGGAATACACATGACTTTATACCTTATCTGCTAGTTTAATAATCTTTTTTGTTATTTATTGATACTTCTCTATGGTTAGGTTTCGTTGCCGCGCAACACATTAATAAGTAAGTAATTTTCTGTTGCTGGAAGGCATTGACATTGAAAACGTGCCGGCGGCCATCAGTAAAAATGAGATGAAGAAAGCCAAAGCGAAACTTGTGATGACGATAGACTGTTCATTATATGTGCATATCAAGAGTGAGACTACAGTGGGCGGTGTATGGAAAAAGTTGAAACAGTTATTTGATGACTCGGGATATCAACGAAAAATAAGTTTGCTTCGAACATTAATTTCAATACGTCTGGATAACTGTGAAACTATGACATCGTATGTATCTCAAGTGGTGGATACAGCACAGAAATTGAAGGGGACTGATTTCGAAATCACAGACGAGTGGATTGGATCGCTACTTTTGGCTGGACTCCCAGAAAAATATTCACCGATGATAATGGCTATAGAACATTCCGGAATCGCCATTAGCGCTGACGTCATAAAAACGAAATTACTTGATATGTGTTCGGAGGTTGGTACAACTGGAGCGGATATTGCTTTTTTGTCAAAACATCAGCGGGGAAAAAGTAGCAACACTAACCGCAAGCAAAAATCAACGTCAACGTCAATGTCATACAATGACGCTTCAACCAGCAGTAAACAAATAAAGTGTTATAATTGCAAGAAAATAGGTCACTACAAAAGCAAGTGTCCAGAATTAAAAGCAAATAAACAAGTAAATGCTTTTAGTGCGGCGTTTTTCAACGGTTGTTATAGCACAGAAGACTGGTACGTCGATTCGGGCGCAAGCGCGCACATGACGTCGAATCAGAAATGTTTACTCCAACCACGACCGGTGCACGATAACAGAGAAATCGTAGTGGCAAATCAAACGACGGTGCCTGTAGTAAGTGTTGGTGAAACACAGATAACGACATGCGTGAACAATTCTCAGTACAATGTGATTGTGAAGAATGTATTGTACATACCAAAGCTCACGACAAACTTATTGTCAGTAAGCCAACTTATAGTTAATGGCAATAGAGTTGTGTTCAAAAAGGATGTCTGTTTAATATACAATCAAGTGAATAAGCTTATTGGTATAGCAGATTTGATTAATGGCGTGTACAAGTTAAACACAAGAAAATTAGAGAATTCATTATCGGCAATGTCAACCTGGCATAAGAGGTTAGGACATGTAAACAGTAAGTCCTTACAAAAAATGAATGAAGGTGCTGTGATAGGTGTTTCTTTTGAAGAGAAAGCTGACATTCAGATACAGAATTGTGAAGTGTGCTGTGAGGGGAAACAGTCACGTCTACCCTTCCCATCAGCCAACCATAGAAGTGAAAACCTACTGGATGTAGTACACTCAGATTTGTGCGGGCCGATGGAGACCAAGTCAATTGGTAATTCAAAGTATTTTCTTCTGTTTGTGGATGATGCCAGCAGAATGACTTTTGTCTACTTCTTGAAGGAAAAGAACCAGGTGTTTCAGCATTTCAAAGAATTTCGAGGTTTAGTTGAGAATCAAACAGGAAACAAGATAAAGAAGCTGAGAACCGACAATGGAGGTGAATTTTGCTCACATGAGATGGAGAATTACTTGAAACAAGTCGGTATAGTTCATCAGAAGACCAATCCTCACACTCCGGAGCAGAATGGACTCTCAGAAAGGTTCAACAGAACTATAGTTGAACGAGCAAGATGCTTGTTGTTTGAAGCTGACCTTGACAAAAGTTTTTGGGGTGAAGCAGTTAATACTGCAGTATACTTAAAGAATAGGACACCAGCCGCCAGTTTAGGCATGATGACCCCATTTGAGAGGTGGACAGGTGAGAAACCAGACCTTAGCAATGTTAGAATTTTTGGCAGTAAGGTAATGACACATGTTCCCAAAGCACAAAGACAAAAATGGGATAAAAAGGGCTGATAAATTGATATTAGTTGGATATCCAGATAATGTTAAAGGATACAGATTGTATAACCCAAAAACTAGAAAGATCACTACGAGCAGAGATGTCATAGTCATGGAGAAGACAGAATCAGACAAAGCTCAGGTAGTAGTAAATAATAGTGAAGAAAAGTTAGAGAACAATGAAAACTTAGAAGAAGAAAAATGTTCATCAGATAGCCTAGTCTCAAATCCTAATGATCCAACTTATGTTAATGATACATCCACATCCCAAGATGATTCTTATCAATCAGTAGCCGATGAAGACTCTGTCATAGATGAAGAAGTTCAGGTACAGCAAGTTAGAAAACGTGAGAGAAAGCCAGTAGAAAGATATGGTATGACCAATCTATGTATTCTGGAAAACCTGGAAACTTATGAAGAACTGAGTTATGAATCTGCGATGAATGGACCAGATCAGGAGCAGTGGAGACAAGCGATGATGGATGAATTGAAAGCTTTCAGTGACAATGAAGCATGGACATTTGTAGACAGGAGTGAAGCTGATAGAATAGTGCAGTGTAAGTGGGTGTTTAAGAAAAAATGTGATAATAGTGGTAAAGTGCGGTACAGAGCTCGACTAGTAGCTAAGGGCTTCTCCCAGATTAAAGGTATGGATTATAATGAAACTTTTTCACCTGTATTGCGTTATTCTACTTTAAGACTACTTTTTGCTTTAAGTGTTAAACAAAATTTAAAAATGAATCACTTGGATGTACCAACAGCATTTTTAAATGGTAATATTGATGAATGTGTATTTATGGAAATACCAGAATATTCTAATTTCATAAATTGCGATAATAAAGTTTTAAAATTAAAAAAGGCTATATATGGACTTAAACAGTCGGCTAGAGCTTGGTACATGAAAGTGGAATCTAGTTTGTTAAAGTTAGGTTTCAAGAAATCTAAATATGAACCCTGTTTATTTATTAAATGTCATGATAATGTAAAGATTTATGTAGCTATATTTGTTGATGATTTTTTTGTTTTTTATAACTGTGTAAATTCTTACAAAAAGTTAAGAAGTGTATTAGAAGCAGATTTCAAGATTAAAGATTTAGGTCAAATAAAAAATTGTCTAGGCATGAATGTAAAAGTTCAAAAAGATTGTGTAACTTTGGACCAACAGCAATTTATTGATAATATTTTAAATAAATTTAATATGATTAATTGCAAAATTTCAGATACTCCAATGGAATTGAATCTTAAATTAGAAAAAGCTGTAAATGACAGTTGTAATAACTCTTATCCTTATCAACAACTTATTGGTTCACTGATGTATCTTGCGGTTCTAACAAGGCCAGATATTTCTTATAGTGTTAGCTTTCTAAGTCAATATAACACATGTTTTAATGGAACACATTGGAAACATTTGAAAAGATTATTAAGATATTTGCAAAAAACTAAACATTTTGGATTAATTTTTAAGAAAACTGAAACTGATTTAATTGGTTTTGTTGATGCTGACTGGGCATCTTGTAACATTGATAGAAGGTCTTACACAGGATATTGTTTTCTATTATCAGGTTGTGTAATAAGTTATGAGTCTCGAAAGCAAAGGACAGTTGCCTTATCTAGTACAGAGGCCGAGTATATGGCACTTGCAGAGGCTTGCAAAGAGGCCATTTATTTAAAAAATTTAATGTTAGAACTTAATATATGTAATAAAAATAAACCTTTGGACTTGTACACTGACAGTCAAAGTTCTTTAAAATTGGCTTCTAATCCAATGTTTCACAAACGTACTAAGCATATTGATGTACGCCATCATTTTGCTAGAGAATGTGTTGATAATAACCAAATTAAAGTTAACTATTTAGAAACTTCTTCTATGCCAGCAGATGTATTTACTAAGTCACTTTGTGTTAATAAACATTATAAATTCATAGAACAAATGGGAATAGGGGAAGTTAATTAAAATAAATATGTAGATTTTCAATTGATTGTTTTTATTGTTGAAGCATTTGTAACGTTTAGTTATTGTAGCAAAAGATGTAATTTTGTCAGAGTATTTTGTTAAGAGAGGGTGTTAGAAATAAGTTCTGTTGTATCTGTTGTAACAAAATAGCATTTATTATCTATGAGCATAAACTGGTCACACTGTCTGTGCAATGAATTAATAAAGTCAGTCTATTCCAAGATGTCTTCCTAGTTTTATTAACACATGCACGCACTCATGCGGATTAGTGCGTGCATGTGTCTACTTTTAAAATTTATGGAGAAATATCAATTAACTTATTGCCCAGTATTTCATTTTTCTCTTATTAATTCTTCTTCATGGTTAGGTTTCGTCGGCGCGCAACACTTGCACGCTCTAGTCCGTCTACTGGGCTACCAAGGCGTGGCCGTAGTAGTGGGCGAGCTACTGGGAGTAGCCCGCGGTCTACTGCACGGCACGTTGGCGCAGTTCACACGAGCGTTGCACGCGGCCATGCCGAGGCATTGCAAGCTGCCGAGATACGACTACGGGTCTAACGGTGAGACACCTGCTGCACAGACACTTGTCCCATAGACACTTGTCCCATAGACACTTGTCCCATAGACACTTGTCCCATGGACACTTGTCCCATAGACACTTGTCCCATGGACACCTGCTTCAGAGGCACGTGCTCCTTAGACACCTGCCCCACAGACACTTGCCCCATGGATACCTGCCCCACAGACATTTGCCCCATAGACACTTGCCCCATAGACATCTGCCTCAGAGACACCTGCCCTCTAAGCACTTGCAATTGCCACGGACAATTGCCCCATAGGCACTTGCCCCACAAATACCTGCCCCGCAGACAAAAAATTCCCCAGTCTTGAATTCATTTATGACCTAACATATTATAATCACATATTAATTATATGTCATTAATTATATTACTACGTATGGAGGAGACACCACGAACAAAATCTGTGCGCCATTTTTTTGCTCTAAGTTTTAAAAATTATTATTATAGTTAGGTACTTACCGATGAAAGTTATTCCTTTGCACTTTTCCGTATTATTTATATTATTTGTGCATTATCGTAACACACACGAAGGTATATTTGATGCGCTTTAAAACAAATATAAAATGAGCGTGCAGTTACGCCATATTATCAATGGCGTATGTTGAGCGGAACATAAGTGATGTAGGCGGTGTCGTCTCCATATGTATATCTCAATGTTATATGTATTATCTCACAGGTGTGCTAGGCTACTACCACGCGCAGCTCACAGACATAGTGCAGTACCCGGACGCGCGCACGGAACTGTTCCACGCATTCCGCGAACTTGGCAACATTATATTGTTCTGTATGCTGATTGAACAGGTATTTATCATACATGTTGTTTAAAGTCTGTGCTACAAGCTGTTTAATGTTCGTCCTACAAAGATGGTTTATTTGTCCTACAAGTAATTTAATTTATCCTACATTTTGTTTAATTTATCCTACAAGCTATTTAATGTTTGTCTTATAAGCTGTTTAATGTTCGTCCTACAAGCTGTTTAATATTTATCCTACAAACTGTTTAATATTTATCCTACAAGCTATTTAATGTTTGTCCGACAAGCTGTTGAATATTTATCCGACAAGCTGTTTAATATTTGTCCGACAAGCTGTTTAATGTTTGTCCTACGAGCTGTTTAATGTTTGTCCGACAAGCTGTTTAATATTTATCCTACAAGCTGTTTAATGTTTATCCTACAAGCTGTTTGATATTTATCCTACAAGCTATTTAATGTTTGTCCTAAGGGCTATTTAATGTTTGTCCGACAAGCTGTTTAATGTTTAGTCGCAATCCTACAATCCGATTAAGCCTAAAAAGTATCATACTGTTGTCATCAATATACTAGAAGTTTTCCTAGATCCTAATTTATGCTTATGAATTATTACTGTACTGTATTTTGATTGAAGTGTGTAATATTTTAAAATCTTTAAAATTTAATCTTTAAAATCTAATATTTTACACTCCTATTAAAATATTATTACTTTTTATTGGTTTTATCATTATTTTTTCGTTAACAGGCGCTCAGTCAAGAAGAGGTTACAGATTTGCTACACGCGGCGCCATTCCAAAATATCTTGCCACGACCTTATACTGCTGGTAAGGAAAACCCGAATAATATTATAAATGCGAAAGTTTGTGAGGATGGATGTTTGTTACTCTTTCACGCAAATACATACTACTGAACCGATTACAATGCAATTTGGTATGTAGGTAGCTAAAGACCCAGAATAAGATATGAATTTATCCCGGAAATCCCACAGGAACGGGGTCTATGCGGGGTTTTCTTTGAAAACGCGGGCGAAGGCGCAGGCGAAAAGCTAGTAAAAATATGTTTGCCTCTATAGCTATAGCTATAGTTAGAACAAACCTGAACCTGTTAGTTTACTTAGCACCTGGTTTGGATTCTGACAAAAAAGAGCGTGTGTTCGAGCAAACGTGTCAGAAGTGAAACTACTTTGAAAAAATACAGAACGTCACTCCATGACGAGACGGTATTGCAATGACGCGATCTTGAAATTTTACTCTCAACGCGCCTGAAGAAGATTCACTTCTGACACGTGTGCTAGACACACGCGCTATTTTTTTTAATGGTTAATGTCTTTTGGGGTTTCGTTATTGTTCTCAAACAATAAATTATTTTTATATCACAGAGGGAGAGAAACCGGAGACGAAGCAAAAGCGTCTCGAGGCTAAATACGCCGCTCTACAAATTGTGCAGAATGTTGAGAAGTATGGAACCGCCAAGGTAATTATTTTTTTTTATTTGTATTATTTACTACCACAACTTTCTAGCTCATCCAGGAGCTATTGTCTTTTCTTTTTATTGACTGACCGGTTGGATTGGTTGGTAGTGGCCCTGCCTTCCAAGCCAGAGGGCATGGGTTCGATTCCCACCCGGGGCAAATATTTATGTGATGAACATAGATGTTTGCTCTATGTATCGTAGTATAATATCTACCATAGTTTTTATCATTGTTATAGTGTCAATGTCATGCTAATTTCCTTCTTTCTCTTTTATAGTGTATATTTTATCCCTAGTATCATTTATTATTTCCTATATCTCAACAATGTCTCTATTATTATCTGTTCCCTCATCTTCTCTAGCACAGTTAGCTCCTTCCATCTTTATTTTTTGGTCTGTATCTTCCCAAATTTCCTCCTTCTCTATTTTGACATCCATTTCTTATTCTTACTATCTGCCACCACTTATTGTTTATTCAATTGTTCTAAACCATCATTAAGTGTCTCTCTAGCGTTACTATGTGCCTCTCATCTTTGTTTTTATTTATTTTTGTGTATATTTCATATCTAGTATCATTTCTTCCCTCATATATTTCATCAACTACTCTATTATTACCTGTAACAACGTTATCCGCCTATCTTTTCCTTATTCTAGTTCTTTCATCGTCATCCGTCTTTTCTCTTATTATTGTGTCTATTGCTCTATTTTAGTGTCCATTTCTTTGTCTTCCACTAGCAATATCAACTCTTCACCTTTATTTGAGTGTCTATTGTCTATATTACTCAGCTTATCTGTCTTATTTACCACTTTTGCTAGGTTTTTTGTGCTATTACCCCACTTTTACCAGTACCAGGTTTATTTTTGCGTAAATTTCAGTATTTTTTTTCTCTCTCTCTCAGCAAAGCCAGCTCTCCCGGGAGGGAAATGACTTTTATCAGTGTTATTCTCATCTCTTTTCTTGTCCCAACGTCTCTTCCAGCTCTATCTCTATTTTACTGTCTATTTTTCCCAAATATCATCTAGTTCATGTATTATTATTATAGCAAAGCCAGTTGTCCCGCGAGGGCGATCTCCTCACCCGCGAGCGTCTCTGCTGCGGTCTCTCTCTATTCTCCGTAGTCGCTTACGAGCATGTCTCTATCTACCACAGTTTTTATCTAAGTACTACCTTTTGCTAAGTCTAGTGTCTCATAAATTTGTCTTTCTCTCTCTCTCTCTCTCTCATAGCAAAGCCAGCTGTCCCGCGAGGGCGACCTGCTCACCCGCGAGCGCCTCTGCTGCGGCCTCTCCCTGTTCTCCGTAGTGCTCCGCCGCCTGCGAGCGTGTCTGTCGGCCCCGCAGTGGCCCGCGCCGCCCGCACCGCACCACGCGCCGCTGCACACTGACGATACTAGCGAGTTTCACAGGTATTTATACGCACACAAATAATCGTAATATATGTATTATGTCTATATATAAAACTCAAAGGTGACTGATGTAGTGATCTATCAACGCACAGCCCAAACCACTGGACGTATCGGACTGAAATTTGGCATTCAGGTAGATGTTAGTACGTAGGCATCCGCTAAGAAAGGATTTCCCGAAATTCTTGCGGGAACGGGGAGAAACGGGGATGCACGTACAAAGTCGTGGGCGAAAGCTGGTATATTATACAAGCTGTGCCCCGCGGTTTCACCCGCAATGCTCCGCTCTTGTTGGTCTAAGTGTGATGGTATATAGCCTTCCTCGATAAATGGGCTATCTAACATCGAAAGAATTTTTCAAATCGGACCAGTAGTTCCTGAGATTAGCGCGTTCAAAATCTTTTGATATTATTTCTTTTTTTTGTTAGTGTTGGTGGTGGTAATTTGGTGTGCCTAATAAAATTTATTTTATTCTTATTCTATACCATATAGACGCACTAGTCACAAATAGATGTATGGGCTATTCGGGTTGGGATTAATTGCATTACATTAAAAATAGGCATATACATTGACAGTACATACGTACAGATTATACTTTTCACCGACCTAAAGTTGTTTCATGTGCGCTTGCACACACGCGTGTATAAGTGCACATAAACACAAACAAGAACGTTAATTACTATACTAGCAGTTTCATAGATAATATTTATACATACATACAGACGTAGGCACATACGTGTAGTGTGCATGCAATTTAAGTTGAATTCTTACAGTTAAATATAATATTCGGTAATATAAAATGCATTTCATTGTACTGCTAATTTTAATTTTGTTAAGAGCGCATATTCTATTTAACGCAAGTCAAAAACTCCGCGATCTATTACGATAGATCGCGGCTTGCGCTATCCTTTTACTATGAACAGCATAGGTCCGCAGGAGAGCGCCGAGCAACATGTCCTCTCTCTGGAAAGGCTCGCTGCCGACTGATTTTAATCGGGTCGCGCGCAGTGTTTTATAGTACTTTAAAAAAATTTGTAGAAAAATAATAGAGGTACCTTAGTTGATTTTTTAAATTTTATCTTATAAGTAAGACATTCTTTTATTGCAATATGTATAAATTATATTCAATAAAGTCAAATATCTTGGTGAAAATAATCATTTTGTCGACTATAATTTCTAAAAAAATTCACATTGTTCGGATTTTAATTTCGTAAGTTAGGAGTCCAAAATAAAAAAATCTTTTAACTAACTATTTTAATAAGGATTTTTGCAGTTAGTTAAAAATAATTGTGTGTTAGATCTGTCAGCAATTTCAGATATTTTTAGCTTCGAAATTGACACTAAAAGTGAAATCAAGTAATCATCGGCTCAGTTATCTTGATGGTATTCAGAAATACTGTATTAATTGAAAAAAACTCTTAACTAACTACATAGACAATAAAATTTCCTAAAATTATTAGTAATTCATATGTTTGTAAGATAAGTGGTTGATGGACAATCTGGTTTGAAAAATCACATATTTGAGCCAAACAGCGCACGGACCGCGTAAACCCTCTTAAACGTTTAAATATAAACATATTATTTAATTCAACGATACAGTTTTTAATATATTATCATCAATATTTCAGATTGTGGTCAGCTCTACAGTTCCTGTACTGCATTCCAGTCGGTGACACACAGTTCACTGTTGAGTGAGTGTCTTTTTACTAACATTGTTTATTGGTGTCCCCCAAGGATCAGTTCTAGGTCCTTTGCTATTTGTTATCTATATGAATGAGTGATTTTCTGTTTTTAATAATTTGAAAGGAGAAATTGATTGGTTCACAAATACAAATTAACCGGAGGAATTTAATATCACGCTAATTTATCTAATGCAACTGCACTACATAGTATAACGTATATCTGTAGTATATCTATAGATATACTACAGATATACGTTACTACTATATAACTATAATGTACTATATAACTATATATCTATAGATAAAAGCATACATAGGGATATATCCCTATGTATGCTTTTATCTTTAAAATTACGCAACGGATTTTGATGCGGTTCTCTTAATAGATAGAGTGATTCAAGAGGAAGGTTTTTTGTATATAAATTATAGAGGGGAAAGCTAGTTGAACTATAATATTAACTACTAAAAATTTCTTATTTAAATTTTTATTTTTAGGGAACTTTTTGGCGAAGGCCTACACTGGGCCGGGTGTACTATAATAGCCCTTCTCGGACAACAGCGCCGTTTCGAAGCCCTAGATTTTTGCTATCACATACTGAGGGTGCAACGCGTTGATGGGAAAGATGAACTTGTTAAAGGCATTGTGAGTATAAATATTGCTTTTCATTTTATTATTTAGAATGTATTTTTTATAGATTTTTAATGAAAATGTGTGTTTTGAAGTCTTCTTTGAAGAGAGTAAAATTCAAGGTTGCGTCATGGCAATACCGTCACGTCAATAGTCGTAAGGCGACAATTTTTCTGACATGTGCGCACGCCGGACACGTTCTATTTTATTATTTAGAATGTGTATTGTGTACCTTTTTTTGGTTTAAACTCTTTTGAGAATACAAATATGGTATTTTAGGACCCTATAATAAGGTAATGCGGGGTTTTATCACATATTTATTTGTTATTTATTCACTCGATGTAATAAAAACTATTAATTACCCACCCATTTTTCGTCATGATAAACATAACATGAAACACAACATGTATGACATAACATATTCTCACAATTCATCTAAATTGGTACTCTGAGTTAACTGTGAAAGACGGACTTATTTATAAACACGCTTTTGATAGCTTCGCCTATGTCTGTATATAATAGGCTTCTTTAGACTCGATTTCGACACACTTTAAACGGACAGATTTAATTCAAACTTTGTACACTTATCAAGGATCGGTGACAATACAATAATTTCATAAGTTTTAAGTGTATTTTTAGATTTTAATTATCAAAATAATCTTCTTATATATAAAAATGAATCGCAAAATGTGTTGGTAAGCGCATAACTCGAGAACGGCTGAACGGATTTCGATAATTCTTTTTTTATTATATTCCTTGAAGTACGAGGATAGTTCTTATGTAGAGAAAACGTATGTACCACGGGCGAAGCCGGGGCGGACCGCTAGTATTGAATGTAATTTTCTTAACTTAAGCAAGTTTTTTTTAGTCAAAACTATATTAATTACTGTACTTGTAAATTATTAATTGCTTTTTTTTAATTTACAGCCGCTGAAACGCATGGTCGACCGCATCAGGCGGTTCCAAGTGCTAAACTCACAAATTTTCAGCGTATTAGCTCGACACTTGGCGGCGGCTGACGATGAGAGAGCGGGAGTCGAACATGTGCGGTGTTTCCCGCCGCCGTCTACTAATGCGGCATAGGTAAGACGAAAAAAGGGGGAAAAATGACAAAAATTAATGGGAGGAAGTGGGTAAAATAGGGGAAAATGGTAAAAAAAAACGACAAAAGTTTCACTTTAAAAATGGGAGAAAATGGGAAAAAATTTAGAAGAACGTCGAAAAAAAAAAAAGACGGTTTGCACTGGGGGAGTGCCGGCAGAAGTGAAAACTTGATTATTAACGTTGAGCATGTTTGATATTTTGGAATGGTATCCGTCTTACGCTTTTTCGATCAGGTCACGTGTCCTGACGCGAGTTTAAGATTTTATACCCATTACAGAAAAAGTGCTCAACGCCGCTAAAGAAGTTTTCACTTCAAAAATGTTGGAAATGAGGGTAGTCGGGTTATATTAAATATTAAGTACACTAGGTAGACAGATCGAGAAGTAATTTAAGTATGCCATAGTAATTCGTTTGCAATATCAACAAAATGTTATATGGGGTGTCACAGGGATCAGTTCTGGGTCTTGTGCTATTAATGTTATATACAAATGATGACTCCATTAGCACAAAATACTACACCAAAACTATGTAACTTCATTTCTGTTCCTTAAATTTGCTTAATATAAGAAAAATAAATTTCTTTTTATTTTTACAGGATGGATGCTGTTTGCAACACTGACTGAAAATCAACATTAAAAATTTAATACACATTCTTTGAAATAGTTTTAGATTTAGCGCTAAGTTTTAGTTAAAACTGTAGCTGTTTTAAGACAATTTTTCATATTCCATGTCTTTATAACTATGTATAAGAACATTAAAATTTCTATGTTATACAAAAAAAATATACATTTTAATAATTTTTTTAAGTGTCGTCTTATAACTTATGTTTATCACGTATTTCGAGAGGTTTAATTCAAATAAATTATTATCACCATCAATACTACTGTATCTGTCATCATAATCCTCCTCATCATCATAATCGACTGACCGGTTGGCTTGGTTGGTAGTGGCCCTGCCTTCCAAGCCCAGAGGTCGTGGGTTCGATTCCCACCCGGGGCAAATATTTGTGTGATGAACATAGATGTTTGCTCTGTGTCTGGGTGTCAATTATCTATATAAGTATTTATTTAAAAATTATATATGTATGTTTATCAGCCGTCTGGTTTCCATAACACAAGCGAAAGCTTAGTATGGGATCAGATCGTGCCGTGTGTGAAAATTGTCCTGAATATTTATTTATTCATTTTATTTATAATCCTCATCATCATCATCATCACATACAATTAGTGTAGCGTATTAAGTATCTAGCTTATATTATTAACGACCGCCTCCTTGGTACAGTGGTTGACGCGTGAGCGTAGAACCGAGGGGTCCTGGGTTCGATTCCCGGTGGAGACGAAGAAAAAAAAAATGTCTCGGTCTGGCGGGACACAGAAGGCTGATCACCTACTTGTCCCTAAAGAAAATCGATCAGTGAAACAGATGTATGAATAATGCATCTGCCCCTTACCCCACTAGGGGACACGGGACTCCACTTTATATTATTAAAAAATTAATTAAAATAGATAAGTATACCCTTCAATAAAATCGTTTATATAAATTTTATTTTGAATTTATTTTTAAACTATTTTTTATTGTATTCCATATATAAGTTATTGTCTGCTTCATTATAACATGTTACTTGATATTTCTGCACAAGGTTATGAAAGAGATGAACCATTTTATTTTTAACTGACACAAAATTGAGTATTAAGTACTCTTCATTATGTTAAGTTGATTTTTATGATTAAAGTTATTTCTATAACGTTTTTCGTATTTTATGTTTGTTTTATTTTTATTGTTTTGCACGAATTTTTAAATTCCATGGATATTTCCTAAATCTATAGAAATAAGCATTTAGCACTTTTCAATTTATTATTATTTATTAAAGTAAGAAACATTTTGTAATAATGCGATTAAAATATACATGTATTCGATGATTTATGTTTTTTTATTTCATTTCCTTAATCCTACCCTTATATTGAAACTAAGGATTTAAAGTGTGTGTGTTGCTTGTAAAAAGTCTACACATTACATATTTCACTAGCTGTGCCCCGCGGTTTTACCCGCAGTGCTCCGCTCCTGTTAGTCAGCGTGATGATATTATAGCCTATAGCCTTCCTCGATACATGGGCTATCTAACACCGAATGAATTTTTCAAATCGGACCAGTAGTTTGATTAACGCGCTAATTGAGCGGTTAGCGTTAAAATTATGACGCTCAATAAAATTGTCAAATAGGCCAAGTCATATTTTCCCTACCGTTACATTATTGATGAAGTAACATGGTTCAACCCAGCCTAAATAACTGACCATCTATATATGCCAACTAACATACTTGATCAACTAGTGAATAAATTTCAAATACATATTAAAAACAACATAATTAACATCACACATTAATATTAAAAGTTAAAACCTCTATATCTACAGACATCTCTATATCGAGCAGCTAATTCATTAAATTGTATATATAAATTGATTATGTAACTGCTTACTAAATAAAATAACGTACAAAATTGTTACTGACTTGTACGAACAACATATTAATTAAAGTTAAAATGTAAAAGAAAAGGTGCAACCTGTTTCAAAAGTTCAAGTACTGATTTGCCATTATTACTTTCCTTCATACGTCGAATATCGTAAAAAGTACAGAATGAGGTCACTATTTTTTGACGCAAAAACTGCTTACGTGTTTCTTACAAAAGCTACATAATTTATTGTGGTGCGCAAACCCTGTGGCTTGGCGCGTTTTGCAGAGACGCATATTTGTTTTAATATCAGCATCAGCTGTCTTTAGATGCACATTGCTCTAACATGACAAAGTATTTGTATCATTTACATGAAGCGATTGCCGTTATCCATAATATAAAGTTCTTGCATCTAGGTACTTGAAATGTGAATACGTCTAAATGTGTCTAAACAGAAATTTACTTTATACACTACCAGGGCCGCGCCGACCCCCGGCAGCGCCTGTGTGCGAAACCTATGAAGCGCCTCTTTTTTTATAAAAATTCAATGCGCACACACACACACTTTCAATCAAATGATTGTTCATTTGTTTTGTTTTGCCTTAGCTATCTCGTTCGTTAAAATCGGGGAATACCCATGACCCCACCCCCGGGCCCTGCTTGCGTCGCACGCATCGCATCGGGTTGCGTTCAGAAACTCACTCATTCATATTTAGTCCACTCATTATATACATTTAAAAAAAAAGTGAATTTGCGCATCTAATTTTTTGATATATTGTAGGGATACCCAGAAAAGCCCGACCAAGATTTCCTATGAGCTTTCGCCGCCATCTTAAAAAAAAGGTGTAAAATTTGTTTTTCGGCAATAACTCGGCTATCCGATGAAATTCGGAAATCACTTATGAGACACTTATTTTGTTCCTTTTTTTATGCTCTACAATTAAATCTAGACCATTTTTTCCGTATCATGCATCGTTATCGAGATATTGATCGATAAAGTAAAAAAAATGTGTGCGTGTACTAGTGTACACACGTACGAAGTGAAACTTCTTTATGACCTTACTTTTAAAAAATAATTTACTATATGCAACTTTACAGAAATACGTCGAATCACGCGTGGTAGGGATAAGAAAAAGATGGCGCGTAACGGAAAAAGTCACGCGCAACGAAAAAATGTTACACTCAATTTTTTTCCAACCCCGATAAAGAAGTTTCACTTCAAAAATTCAGGACACATTTTTAGTTTTTTGCTTTTTTTTGTTTAGGACATAATACATATACCTACATTATGTATAATATGTATCTAATACATATACATGTATTTAAAAAATCGTAGAATTCGAACTTGTAGAGAATATTCAGACCTACAATTTTCTTTTTGGAGTTTTTTAGTTGGACAAAAATCGCTCCATCGCGACGATCTCCAGCGCGCCGCAGAGTCGGTGAATTCACGCTCACCGTCGAGCGAGCTGCTCGCTCGGTTGTGTTCGCATGGCGAATCGAATGGGAAATTGTTTAGGAAATTGATGGGATAAAAAATAAGTACATAGACCAGACTTTAGAACAAATTAAAGATCACACTAAAGTATATTTTTTAAACAAATAATTTGTTTGTGCAGTAAAAAAAAAGTTGAACTGTACATTTGAGCGAAAAAAAGTACAACACACGGTAAAATGAATGAAAAATGGTTTCAAGAAAATTTTGTAATTGAAAAAATGCAAACACACTCGTCAAAACGGATGCCAGGTCTTACAATAATTTTTTACTTTATCGATCGATATCTCGATAACTATGCACGATACAGTAAAAATGGTCAGGACTTAATTGTAGAGCATTAAAAAAGGAACAAAAAGTGTCTTATAAGTGATTTCCGAATTTCATCGGATAGCCGAGTTATTGCCGAAAAACCAATTTTACCCCTTTTTTCAAGATGGCGACGAAAGCTCATAGGAAATCTTGGTCGAAATACTCAAGTTAAGCTTTTCTAGGTATCCCCTACAACATATCAAAAAAATCGATGTGCAAATTCACTTTCTTTTATTTGCCTTTTTTTCGGACGAAATGAGTGGACTAATTTCATACTCATACAAACTCGGCGCCTCTACGGTTTAAAATAACTAGTACTTTTTCTCTTGTTCAAAGAACTGCCGCCGTTGAGCGTTGAGCTCGTAAGGAATGTAAACCCTAAACGTAAAATGAAACCATAAACGTGAATAATAATAAACATTAAATATTGAGAGACTTGTTCAATAAGCGTTATAGACGTTTTGTTGTTTACAAGGCCTATATTGCGCCTATTGTACCTACTTACTTGTCGATACTCCACTACAAAAAACAATCATATACTTAGGTAACAAAAATAATTTAGGTGGCAGTGGCGGCGCGGCGCCCCTATTGTCTTGGCGCCTGTGTGCGCCGCACACTTCGCACACAGGGGCGGCTCGGCCCTGTACACTACATATTTGTGAAATTATTCTACGGACGTTATTGAATAGTCATTGACAATAGGAAATTTTGTAGATCTCACAATTATTGTGCAAAGTAAATTCTCGTGTCCCTTAGTAGCGAATGGGGCAGATGTATTGTGGATACTTCTGTTTCACTGATCGATTTTCTTTACGGACAAGTAGGTGATCAACCTTCTGTTTTTGCGTAGATGAAGATTACTTAGATTAGAGACCTTTTCGTATACATATTTTTAGGATCATCAGGAGGTATATTTTAGTACCTATATCGATGCATTTACTTACATCAAACGAACATAGAGCTAGAGCAAGAGCATTCTACGTGATCTATTAGTGTAAACCAAAACTCGAATTCGGTGTTGTTCAGTATGAGAACATTGCATAGAATCTTTTCGAACGCACTAAGAACAACGAAAGAATGCTCTACGCCTGTTTACACTAAAATAATTTGATACATAGTGGGGTTAGAATGAGCATTCGCTCTATGTTTGAAATAATATTAAAAGAGACATATCTTTAATGATAAGGTGTACTTTGTATTTGTACTTCTAGATGGAACTGCATTTTAGTTGGAAACCGGTTTAGAAACCGGCCGTATTTTAGTGTTGAATTTAAAAATGAAATAAATACAATTAGTGTAACTTTAGGCAAGTGTAAATGAGGGCATTCATTTTTTTAAATCTTGTATTCAATAATATGTCTCAAAGTCAAAAGCCACAAAATACCTCTCTTTTATGTGGGTTAGATTTTATAGAAGGTAAAAAAATAAAACAACAAATTGTCACGCTAAGCCTTTATTAAAAAACTTATTTAAAATGCGTTACCCGTCGCCTATGTTCACTTAATTTATAATATTTCTTCCTTGCAAAGCGATCTAATATATAATTAAATATATGCACCATAGATTAAAATATTTTCAAAGACAACATTTTCGCAATGTGAAAACGAATCACTCAAAGTATGTATGTGATATTAAATGTTCTTTCTTACTTTTTATTAATTAAAATGTTGTCTTCAAAAAACGTTTGCCGACACAAGTGACAAAATCCTATGGCTATAAGTCCTCTTAAATCTAAAAGATCAGTGTTAAAAACAAAATAATGATCTTTCAAATTTGATTAATTAAAACTACATTTCCAAATGGACATTTTAGACTTTATTTTTTACATATTTTTCATCATTTTTGCAAAATGTCCACCCGGAAACACGTATTTTTTACATTTTTGAACGTTTGTACTTTCAAAATAGACGACCGGAGATCGAAACAAAAAATTTCTGTGTTACAACATTTTTAACTATAACAGTGTTACCCTATAATATAATAATATACATAAATAGATTCCTAATGAAAAATATATTACAGTTAATGGTTTTAAGTCGTTAATTTTAAAATTATTGCAACGTAAATGTCGTTTGACATTTTGCTTATGTTAATGCGTTTTTCGTGACAATCACAACGATATTTTGATTGAAAAATTTTTCGTGTGATTCTCAAGTTAAACGCTTACCGTCTTATTACAAAAAGTTAACTGGTTTAAACAATTAAACCTAGACAATAAAGTCATGGTTTAACTTTAACAGAGGTTTAAACTTCTTATCTATAGTTTAACTCTAAAACATGTTTTGTAATTTAACTTTTACTTAAACCGTGGTTTTAATATATTTGAAACCCGGTTTTAAGTTGGTCTGTGTTTTGTAATAAGGCGATATATGTTATTTCTTTTACTGCCACTAAACTCAAAACTAAATTGAATCTAACCGAAAATGGAATAGCTTTTCTATCACATCGACATATTTTCATAATTTTAAAGCACTGCTTTTTCCGCCGTGTCAAAAAAAGGCGGGAATTTAGACATTTACTCGCCAAAATAAAAAAATGGCGGCATTTTTTTTACGTAAAATGCTAAATGAAGATCAACTCCATTTGGTGACATATCGTAAAATTCATTGTTTTTGAAAACTGCTTTCTTAGCAATTCTCAAATTAATCGATTTTTCCGTAGTAAAGTACAAAAATAAGAAAAACAGGTATCTTTAGTGTGTTTCTTATTTTATATTCTTATTAGAAACTTACATATCTTTATAGTTTCTCACCGTGTTATTTATTATTTTTATTCCATCAAGATTTATTATTGTATTAATGTAAATAAATATTTTATAAATAGAATCTTAACTGTATCTACTTGGTCTACATTTCTAAAAAAACTTGTTTTTTTATTTATAAAGCCTGTGCAAAACATATTTGAAAACCTTTTATAACACAATCTACTTGATCAATTTTCACAATTTTTTAATTAATTGAAGACAACAAAAATATATTTTTCCTAGTATATATACAAAAAAAATGGAATCAAAACAAAAAAAAGAAATATTTATTCTTAATAACATCTATTGACCTTCTATTGACCTATTGACGTTTTTCAAAAATAACAAAAAATCTAAAAAATAATCACTATTTCACACATTTTTTCAGTTCTATTTTCACACGTTTTGGTGGTTATTTTCCGATTTTCCATATATATGTATGTGTAATTTTCCATACATAAAAGTTTGTGTATTTTTTTACAATTTACCATGTTGTTTTATTTATCCAAATTTTCATACATATGTATGCGAATTTTTCACGATTTTTCCATATATTATGTGTATTTTTTCACAAATTTCCATATGTTTTTTATAATTAATATCCATGTGTATCGAGCAGGCGGATTGACGTGTGACGTCATCGATGACGTCACTCGTAGTTTTTCTTCCGGTCCATATCGTCGTCGGTACGGTTCATTGGGTGATCTGAAATAATAATAAAAAAATATATTATTTTTAAAATTATTATTATTGTACATTTTTAAAAGAAACTAGCGGTCCGCCCCGGCTTCGCCCGTGGTACATATTTACGTTTTCTCTACATAAGAACCATCCTCGTACTTCAAGGAATATAATAAAAAAATAATTATCGAAATCGGTTCAACCGTTCTCGAGTTATGCGCTTACCAACACATTTTGCGATTCATTTTTATATATAAGATGTAGGTACTGTTATTGTAAAAAAAGTTTGAGATCGCCATTCAAGTTCGCCATTAAAATCTATATATTAATTACTTTAAGTCAAGTTAAATTATACTTCAAGCTTGTATTTAAGTCACTTTAAGTCTTAAAGTCGTCACTTAAGTTTCAGTTTGAGTAAGTATTTGAGTTGAACTCACCGCCATGCTGGCTCATCTTGGGCACGAGCACTACATTCCCATCGGCCGCTTGTTGCAGCGAGTATTGCGCTGAGGAAAGTGGTCTACCTTCGCCGTCACGGAGGTTCTGAGGGATAAACATACGAAATTTAGTGTTTTTTCAATATTTGGAACGAAATTTAGTATGTCTACTGTTATTCTGTCATCTGTGTGAGTCTTAGTTTTCGTGTGTATACATATGTATATATGTTGTGTATATTCTTAACATATACTATATCACTTTTTTATATTTATAGTGTGTGTTTGTCTGTGTCTTGTTTTATACAGGGTTACTTATAAAACACCAGTAACCTCGCAGGACAACATAGCTAACATCATAAATAAATAAATAAATATTATAGGACATTATTACACAAATCGACCTAGTCCCACAGTAAGCTCAATTAAGGCTTGTGTTGTGGGTACTAGGCGACGAATACATATATAGATAATAACACCCAGACCCAAGAACAAATAATTGAGTTCATCACACAAATATTTGCCCTGACCGGGGATCGAACCCGGGACCGTCGGCTCAGTAGGCAGTTACTTTACCACTGCGCCAACCGCGTCGTCGAAGTAACAACATAAGTAACAACATTTGTTCTACGACTATTGGCATAACGCAATAAATTATTTTTAAATTATTTTTTGAGCTAACAATTTTGTAAGTCTATAGAGTATATCTCTAAATGAATATTTATTATTGTATGAAAATAAAATCTAACAAAAAATGTTGTGTGGTTTTATGAAACCACGGTAAAAGTGAAACTGTTCGAACGGTTCCGAACACTGCTTTGTGTAGCGCATGTCGCGTGACGGTCGGCTGCCGAGTAGGTATACCTACTCGGCAGCCGCGATACACGCGACATGCGCTACACAGACCAAAAAGTTTGAGACGATGTAATAAAAGTTTCACTTTAATTATCAAAAGTCGTAGAACAAATGTTACTTGTGATGTTAGGTACCTTGTCCTGCGAGGTTACTGGTGTTTTACAGGTAACCCTGTATATACACATGTCTGTCTGTATGCTCACCTGAAACACATGACGATACAACGCCGCAAAATGTTCCTTCAGCCGTTGCCTTTGAGCAAGTAATGCGGCTCTATCTCTTTGAGCTCGCAACTTGCGGTCTCGTACTGTGCGTACTTCGTCCGCTAAAGAGGTGATTTGGTCGAGTTTACGTTTGCGGCAGTTTTGTGCTGCCACCTGTGGGGAAAAAAAAGAGAGAATTGATGAAAAGTGCTTCTAGACCATTGAGTTACATGTACTACGTACTAGAGAGGACATCGCTACTACACTTTTTTTAACACGAGTTAGAGTCAATCGTCTCAAACTCATTTTTTTTTTGTTACATTGATTGGTTTTAATTGATAATTTTATTCATATTTTTTTAATAAGATAAACAACATTTATTTGTTACATTGATTGGTTTTAATTTATAAGTAATAATAGGCAGAATATCTACAAAGTGTATGACTCACTAGCCGCCCCGCGCCGCGCTCAGATTTTGTTCGTGGTGCCCTCTCTAGTAATAATACCTCAATGTTCTAGAAGTAGTCTTACTGAATGAATATGTTTGAGTTTGTATATTACCAAACTGGGGACACTTGTTCGTTTGTTTGAACGCGCTAATCTCAGTAACTACTGGTCCGATTTGAACAATTCTTTCGGTGTTAGATAGCCCATTTATCGAGGAAGGCTATAGGCTATATATCATCACGCTAAGACCAACAGGAGTCAAGAAATGCAGGTGAAACCGCGGGGAACAGCTAGTTTAACAATAACTTACCTTGTTCTTGCCTCTACGCCGTATGTCACGAATAAGTGATAGTTGGGCTTCACTTAAGTCGTGCTTAGATAGACGTTCGTTGAATTCGTCCATGGGTAAGTTAATTATGTCGTGGACTTCTAGAGGTATACCTGTGGAAAAAATATATAAAAATAAGTAATTTTTTTTCAGTAAAGTCCCGTGTCCCCAAGTGGGGTAAGGGGCAGATGCATTATACATCTGTTTCACTGATCGATTTTCTTTAGGGACAAGTAGGTGATCAGCCTTCTGTGTTCTACCAGACCGAGACATTTTTTCTTCGTCTCCACCGGGAATCGAACCCAGGACCCCTCGGTTCAAGCGTCAACCACTGTACCAAGGAGGCGGTCAAAAATAAGTATAATAATAAATATTTCAGGACAATTTTCACACACGGCACGATCTGATCCCATACTAAGCTTTCGCTTGTGTTAAGAATATTATAAATGCGAAAGTTTGTGAGGATGTGTGTGTGTGTGTGACTCTTTCACGGAAATACTACTGAACCGATTACAATGAAATTTAGCACACATATAGAGGGTAACTTGGATTAACACATAGGACAGGTTTTATCTCGGAAATCCCATGGGAACGGGAACTATGCGAGTTTTTCTTTTCGCGGGCGAAGCCGCGGGTGAAAAGCTAGTGGATGATAGGTATGTTATAATATAAATTTAAAAAAATATGAAATTAAAAAAAATATGAAATTAAAAAAAATACTATTCACGACAATTTATACGAATTTACGTTTCCAGAACCCTATACAAAAAATTCTAAGTCCAAAAAAATAATCTTTTCATGAAAGTGAATTTTTTTTTTTATTTTTGAAGTGAAACTTCTTTATCGGGGTTGGAAAAAAATTTAGTGTAACATGTTTTCGTTACGCGTTAAAATTTTTCGTTACGCGCCATCTTTTTCTTATCCCTACCACGCGTGATTCGACGTATTTCTGTAAAGTTGCATATAGTAAATTATTTTTTGAAAAATAAGGTCATAAAGAAGTTTCACTTCTTACGTGTGTACACTATAGTACACGCACATATTTTTTTCTATATAAAATAAACATAAATATGTCCATCTGTCCACTCACCCAGTGCTTTTGCTCTCTTTTCATCTCTGCTCAAATGCCCACTTTCCGATCCGCTGCTGTCCGTTAGACGACGAGCTGCGAACAGACAGATTGACATGTTTAGTTATATTTAGCTATTGCATAGCTTCTATCGCGGGCCTTGAGCGCGGGGACCGAATCCAGAAATTGCGTAACGAAAAAACCTCACGCTCCCCACGGGGACGGGCTCGGAGGTGTGGCTTGAAGGCATAGCATGCAATAGCTTTACCGCGGCAGTCCTCGAGTGAAATAATAAAAAGTGAATAAAAAAATAATAAAAAGTGAGAGACGATTACAGCTCACAAAAATATAGGGAAGATAGCCGAGTTAAGGGGTAATAACGACCAAAAAAATTGCAAAAAATTCGAAAAAAATCTCTGCAAAACCATTTTTTTCCATTTTTCGTTGTTTTTTCGCCACCTCGACCTATTTAAGAAACAAAAAACACAAAAAAGCGTTCAAAATTCGTCGTTTTTCTTCACCTAGGCCTATTTTAACAACAAAAACCCACTTTAAATACAAAAAAACCCCAAAAATAAAAAAAAAAAACATTTAATCTTACCTCGTTTATCCCGTATAGGTTGCCGGTGTTCGGGCGGTGGCGGTGCGCTGTATGTGTGGTTGTGACGAACTCGGGAATCCGGCGCGAAACGAGCGGGCGATACGTTACTCTGTGGAGTTTGATTTGATTTGAATTTAAAATTTGAATTTGGGATTTTGAATTTTGAAATAAATTCAAATGTAAAAAATCTAAATACAAACTGAGAATTTAAATCATCACATCAGATTTAATAAATATGTTTATCACATTTGATTTGACTTTGACATCTCAATTTGAAAATTAAAACGATTAAGGACTGATTTTTCAATCCTTGGATAAAACTTATTCGTCGAATAATGTATAAAACTACCATTTCAAAAAATTACTAAATACCATTTGAAATGGTAGTTTAATACGTTATTCGATGAATAAGTTTTAACCAAGAATTGAAAAATCAGCCCTAAACCAAAGATATTGTATTCCACTACTAATTTAATATTGACCATTCAATTTTATACATTACTAGCGGTCCGCCCCGGCTTCGCCCGTGGTACATATTTACGTTTTCTCTACATAAAAACCATCCTCGTACTTCAAGGAATATAATAAAAAAAGAATTATCGAAATCGGTTCAGCCGTTCTCGAGTTATGCGCTTACCAACACATTTTGCGATTCATTTTTATATATAAGAAGATTATTATCATATTAAGACCTACATACAAATAATGACGTAAAATTACCAATTCGAAATTAGCACAAATTTCACACAATCTCTCATAACTTCACACACTTTTTCTATATATATATATCTACACATATATATTTTAATTAATAATATTTTACCTGTATAATAGCATGACTTGAATGTGCCGTGTTCAAATCCAACGCGGGCTGTAGAGGGACGTGTTGTGCGTTCAATTGATGACGAGAGAAATCCACTGAAAATTTATTTATTTTATTTATTTATTTATCACACACATATCAATTACCTTTACAGGATTAACCTATACTGACTAAAATTATAACTCTTATACATATACATATTAAAACGAATACTATATAATTCTAATATTAAAATACATATGAACATTATTCATCATAATATTATATATTTATTTTTATAACCTTCCCTATCTATTAATTATCTAACTCTATTAAAAACCGCATCAAAATCCGTTAAGTGAAGTCCCATGTCCCCAAGTGGGGTAAGGGGCAGATTCATTATACATCTGTTTCACTGATCGATTTTCTTTAGGGACAAGTAGGTGATCAGCCTTCTGTGTCCTACCAGACTGAGACATTTTTTTCTTCGTCTCCACCGGGAATCGAACCCAGGACTTCTCGGTGCTATGCTCACGCGTCAATCACTCTGCCAAGGAGGCGGTCACAATATCAAAATCCGTTGAGTAGTTTTAAAGATTTAAGCATACAAAGGGACAGAGAAAGCGACTTTGTTTTATACTATGTAGTGATTAATAGGATTATTCATGATTGTATTCTATACTAGCGGTCCGCCCCGGCTTCGCCCGTGGTACATATTTACGTTTTCTCTACATAAAAACCATCCTCGTACTTCAAGGAATATAATAAAAAAAGAATTATCGAAATCGGTTCAGCCGTTCTCGAGTTATGCGCTTACCAACACATTTTGCGATTCATTTTTATATATAAGAAGATTACTGGGATTATATTGATTATTATTAGTTATTTTTTCACATCTATCGTGAATAGTTTATTTTTATCAATATAATTTATATCAATAATAAATACTTAATCATATATATAAAATTTATTACATGATCATCAAAATTATCATTTTTTTATTCATTTCACAGATTATATAATATTATCTATAACAGATACTAAATATCAGATTATATAATATCTTGAAATCTAAAAATAATATAATTAAATTATCATCATGACTCATCATCAACATTTTTACCACACACTACACTTTAGAATATGTACTAACATTATATAGCATGAAGAGTTTTGTTTGTTTGAACGCTCCAATCTCGGGAAATACTGGACCGATTTGAAAAATTCTTTCGGTGTTAGATAGCCCATTTATCGAGGAAGGCTATAGGCTATATATCATCACGCTAAGACCAACAGGAGCGGAGCAATGCGGGTAAAACCGCAGAGCACAGCTAGTGTGGTGCAAATATTTGAAATATTCATAATAATCACTGCATTTACTTCCCAGATTAAAAATATGTAATTATATTCCAAGAAGATTTTTGAAGTGAAACTTCTTTAGGCGCGTTTAGAATAACATTTCATGGTCGCGTCATGTCAATACCGTCACGTCATGGAGTAAGGCGACGCCAAAGAAGTTTCACTTCTGACACGTGTGCTCGACACACACGCTCTTTTTTCGGTTTTTAAACTATATTAATTACTGGTGGTCCGCCCCGGCTTCGCCCGTGGTACATATTTCGCAATAAAAGGTAGCCTATGTCCTTTCTCGGGTATCAAAATATCTCTATACCAAATTTCATGCAAATTGGTTCAGTAGTTTAGGCGTGATTGAGAAACAGACAGACAGACAGAGTTACTTTCGCATTTATAATATTAGTATGGATTATTACATATGGAGATTCAATAATACATACCGTTATGCATATGCATGCTATCATGGTGGTATGTTTGTTCGCATTCATATTTTACAGCGGGCGGTCGTGTGACGAGAGGCTCTAGTTGCGGTTGTTCCTGCAAATCAAATTTGAATTTGAATTAAATCAAATTTAATTCAAAATCAAAGGGAATTTGAAACAAAATTAAATTTCAACGAACCAAAACCGAAATAAAATACAAATAAGTATCATGAATTGAAATAGAAATGTAAATCAAATCAAACTTGAAATCAAATCCAGTCAAAATCTGGAGGCAAATGTATAACGATATCAAATGGAATTAAATCGAATCAAATACAAATTCAAATCAAATCAAATCAAAATCACAACACAAATAGAAACAAAATTAAAATCAACAAAGACTTTTTTTTCAAAATTATTTGCTTAACAACTAGACTTAACAAAGACTTTTTTTTCAAAATTATCTGCTTTGCAACTAGAGTTAATCTTTAATACCAAAAATATTACCATATTCATATTAAACTAACATAAATTAACCTGATATTTGTATTACTACTTAGGTATATATGTTACAGTCAAAACCCTTAACCAGTCAAAAACCTTATTGACTAATTTTACCGGTCAATAAGGTTTTTGACTGGTTAAGGGTTTTGACTGTAACATACACAATAACTAGCGGTCCGCCCCGGCTTCGCCCGTGGTACCTACATGTTTAAACTATCCTATCTCTCAAGTTGGATCGAACTGCACATGGTGTGCGAATTTTATTATAATCGGTTAAGTGGTTTAGGAGTCCATTGAGGACAAACATTGTGACATGAGATTTATATATTATACTAGCGGTCCGCCCCGGCTTCGCCCGTGGTACATATTTACGTTTTCTCTACATAAAAACCATCCTCGTACTTCAATGAATATAATAAAAAAAGAATTATCGAAATCGGTTCAGCCGTTCTCGAGTTATGCGCTTACCAACACATTTTGCGATTCATTTTTATATATAAGATTAAGATTAAGATAAGATAATATGAATAAATACCTGAAAACATCTCTTCCCAAACATATGGTGTTTCTTCTGCGGCGCGTGTGATCTATCTCTTGCGTATGCGCTCTCGTACGGGCGGAATTTTGAACTGTTTTAGAGAAAATATATTTATTAATTATTAGTATTATTTAATAATGTATTGGAAAGGAAAAATAAAATAATAATAGTAATATGTATGACGAAAATATAATTTATGACTATTTAAAATTCGGTTAAAAGTCATCCTCTTTGTTAATCATTATTATTAGAAGTCATAATATTATGTTGTTGTGAAAAATTTTGGACTGTTGTTAATAATTATTTAGATAATAATAGATTTTACAAAACTAATTTTTTTTTGTTCATCTCTTCGTCCGCACTAACACTAGGAAATTCCTGCAGTAGGAAGGTACTTATTTCTCCTAAAAATTGAAGTGAAACTTCTTTAGGCGTTCTGTAGGCGTTGACAGTAAAATTTCAAAGTCGCGTCATTGCAATACCGTCACGTTATGGAGTAAGGCGACGATTTTAGTGTCTTTGAATATTGGCAAAGAAGTTTCACTTCTGACACGTGTGCTCAGAACACACGTTTTTTTTTGTACGTCCGTCCATCCATACATACCTATGGAACTCCTGCGCCGAATCGCTCCCGTCGCACCATTCCCCGTCCGATAGCGATGGCACTCGTTCAGATCCCATAGATGATACAGCACTGTCTGATGCTGAGTCCCGCTCAGCTAAAATACAAAATAAATATTTGAAAAAAAAAAGACCCAAAAAATAATGGTGTAACATTTTTTTGGTGGTTGCTAAAGAGGGTAGGTGTACATTTATTTAAATACCAATAAACAATAATAAAATTATAAAAAAATACAAATCGAAACATACCGACTAAAAAAAAATTTGGACATCTAAATTTTAACGATGTAAACCTTATAAATAATTTTAATCGAGAACGAATTATTAAAACCTATGAATAATTTTAATCGAGTTCGAATTATATAATTTAAATGCTCTTTTTTATATGAAAAGGATAAAAAATCTACAATAACATGTTAATCGTTCTACACACATTACAAAACTATAAATTTTGCTACTAAAAAATCAATAAAATTTCTTCCATGCTACAGACAACCTACAAAATTATAAAATGAACAGTAATAAACAAAACTAACTTACCAGTTGTAATCGGCATATGCGGATGGTTTTGGGGCACGTGCGCGGACGCACCGTCTAGCATGCGCATCGTGTACATGCCTGTAAAGAGCATGAAATTTAGCATGTGCGGGGATAGAAATTTTGTACATGCTAGAGTCTAGTAATTATAATTAATTTGAAATTTAGCATATGCAGAGGTAGAACAAATTTTGTACATGCTAGAGTATAGTAATTATAATTAATTTTGTATTAGGGGAAGTAAAATATATTTACTTATTTAGCATATGCTGGGGTGGAAAAAATTTTGTACACGCGATGGTATAGTAATAATAATTAATTTGAAATTTAGCATATGCTGAGGTAGAACATATTTTGTACATGCTAGAGTATACTCTAGTATTACTATAGTAATTGTAATTCATTTTGTAAAACTGGAGGTATAATAAATTTTGCATATGCGGAGGTATAACAAATTTAGCATATGCGGAGGTGTAACAAATTTAGCATATGCGGAGGTATAACAAATTTAGAATATATAAGAAATTTTGTTCATGTGGGAGTACAATAAATTTTAAACATGAGGAAACAGGAGGAAGTAAATAAAAATTAATCATAATTTATCAGCAAAAATAATCATTTATATCTATAATAAAAAAAAAGAAATATTTTTCGTTATTATTATGGAAACAGAGCCTATCAGTAAACTCAGGTGTTAAATTTTACTTGATATATCTTTTTTGATTATCATTATCGTCGAGTCATCTTAAGCTAATTGGATCAACTCTTAGGTAAATGAAGAATTTGCGATCAAAAAAAAAATTCCTGACAATAACGATAATAATTAAAGAAATTTTCACCGTCGACACATACATCCATCCTCATAAACTTTCGCATTTATAATATTTATAGGAAGTAGGATAAATTATTATTACTAGCTGTCCCGGCAACCGTTGTTCTGCCTTAGAGCGTATACGCACTATGCGGGTAGCCGCATTGCGGGTAGCCGTCCGGCTGACCGCAAGCACAATTATGTACGTAATATTCATTTCTATGCGCACTGTGCGGTCTGCGGTAGCCGCATCGCAGTGCGCATAGAAATGAATATTACGTACATAATTGTGCTTGCGGTCAGCCGGACGGCTACCCGCAATGCGGTTACCCGCATAGTGCGTATACGCTCTGACTCTTTCACTTAGGGGTATGAAAAGATGCTTATCAGCCATTGAGTTATTAGGTACTACGTTCTAGAGAGGACATCGCTACTACACTCTTTGTAACACGAGTTAGAGGCAAACGTCATAAACTCATTTAGTCTTTGCCGGACTGTGCCCCCCGCTTGCCGCATCAACACGTGTTATTGCTCTATTCAAAATGCCTTCGCGTGTGCTGAGATATTGTTTTAACAGTTCCTTACAAACAAAGCCCGAGGACTGACTTTTCACCAGTAAGTTCACGCACCACACCGGCGCGGCCGTGCGCAATGTTTTTGTTTGGAATAGCCACTCTAATACGTAGTACATAGTAACTCAATGTTCTCAGCTGACTTATCTTTTGAGTTTGACTACAGACGTAAATAACAACAAATGCTTACCATTCAAAGCTTGAGTTTGAACTTTACGCACTTAAGTTTGAACTTTGATTTCAGCAACACGTCAATAACACATTACTTATCAAACTTTGAGTTTGAGTTCTAGTTTGAGTTTGAGTTTGTGTGCACACACAATCACATAAACGTGCAGATTACGAGAGACACAACACGTTACAGTGAACGTACAAAATTCTTTGTTATCATTTAGTTATCAGGATTGTTTTCGATTATCACACGTCATCGCCGCGTAGACAGACTGGCCTATAGCTTTTTGTGTACCATTGGGTAATATTACGACATAATGGGTAACTTTAGGAACTATAAAGTCACTTTAGGACAAAAGATAACATTAGATAGAACGCATTCGAAGCATTATTTGGTAACTTTAGGAACTATAAAGTCACTTTAGGACACAAGGTAAGTGGTAACATTGATAGAACACATTCAAAGCATTATTTGTTAACTTTAGGAACTATAAAGTCACTTTAGGACACAAGGTAAGTGGTAACATTAGATAGAACACATTCAAAGCATTATTTGGTAACTTTAGGAACTATAAAGTCACTTTAGGACACAAGGTAAGTGTTAACATTAGATAGAACACATTCAAAGCATTATTTGGTAACTTTAGGTATTATAGAGTCACTTTAAACACACTAGGTAATTGGTAAAATTATATGATAAAAAATTCAATTCAAAGGACACAAGAATTCAAATAAAATGAGCATACGGAATGATAAATCTAATTATAAGGAGCCATTCGATAAATTTAAGGACCATTAATTTACTTTAGGATACATTCAATAACTCTGGGACATTTAAAGATACCGTAGGCACTTTAAGCCATATTAGGTAACCACAGGTCGAAAGAAGTCACAGCACTTGAGATATACTAATAAATATATTATCTAGTATATATACTATCATTAAACTTGCATTATCCATACTAATATTATAAATGCGAAAGTAACTCTGTCTGTCTGTTACTCAATCACGCCTTAACTACTGAACCAATTTTTATGAAATTCGGTATAGAGATATTTTGATACCTGAGAAAGGACATAGGATAGGTTTTATCCCGGAAATCCTACGGGTTTTTCTTTGAAAACGCGGGCGAAGCCGCGGGTGGAAA
This sequence comes from Colias philodice, assembly GCF_061535455.1. Lineage (NCBI taxonomy): Eukaryota > Metazoa > Arthropoda > Insecta > Lepidoptera > Pieridae > Colias > Colias philodice. The sequence continues at coordinate 3,919,808 of NC_143116.1, forward strand.
ACTAGTAATTAATATATTATCTAGTATACTATCATTTAACTTGCATTATCATAATATATAAAGTTATTCTTATCTTAATTCCATTTAGATTATTTTTTCTTACGATCGTGACATGCGAAAACATGGGGCAATATAAAAAAATCATTTATAAACAAAAAATATTGTTTGTTTGAATGCGCTAATCTCAGGAACTACTGGTCCGATTTGCAAAAAATATTTCACTGTTAAATAGCCAAGAGCAATGCGGATAAAAACCGGGGGGTATACTTAGTATGTATGTAAAATTCTCGTGTAACAATATTTGTTACCGTACTCCGAATCGGCTGGACCGATTCTCATGAAAATTTGTCTAATGGGAAAGAATTATCTGAGAATCGGCCATTTATTTTTTTTTAATACTCCTGTGATAAGAGTCAGGCAGAACAATGTTTGTCGGGACAGATAGTAAGATTGTAAAGATATAGGTACTTTTTGTTACTTAATCTATCTTTTAGATTAGTGGTTATGATAGTTGAAAGTGACAGTCGACTGGAATTATTTGCTTGCCTATAGGATAATTAAAGGTAAGGCCTTCGGCTTCGTCCGCGTTTTCGAATTTAAACCCGCATCGTTCCCGTTGTCTTGGAATTTCCGGGATAAAATTAATCCTATGTGTTAATCCAAGTTACCCTCTATATGTGGGCTTAATTTCATTGTAATCAGTTCAGTAGTATTTACGTGGAAGAGTAACAAACATACACACCTATACACACACATACATCCATCCTCTCAAACTTTCGCATTTATAATATTAGTAGGATATGTTAATTATTAACAATACCTATTTAAATTGACACAAGCAAAGTCATGGTGTTAAACAAGTCAAAATAATTAAGATAAACATCACATAAAAAGCCCCTGATAACGTGATGACAGACAAAAAATCATTGATAAGGAGATTTGTTTGGTGATAACATTTTAATGTCATAATATGTCGTAATATATAATTGTTAGACCAGCCCCCGTACTATGTGTTCAAGCAGTATTACATCCAGTGTGGAAAGAGGACAGCGCTATATATATCGTATAGCGCCATCTCTTTCCCACTCTCAAACTGAAACATTTATTTATTCAATTAGACTTCTAGAATCACTTTTGAAACGTCATAACATATTTTTAACATTTACCACCGATTCGGAAAGCAATATCCAAAGAGAAGAACCGGAAAGAAGAACTCAACAAGAAACTCCATAATTGCTCTTTAAAATCATGTCAGTATTACAATTTAATTTTACAAACTATGTAACAGCATAATTTTATTATCACTAGCTTTCCACCCGCGGCTTCGCCCGCGCAGTCATAGAAAAACCCGCATAGTTGCCGTTCCCGTGGGATTTCCGGGATAAAACCTATCCTATGTCCTTTCTCGGGTATCAAAATATCTCTATACCAAATTTCATGCAAATTGGTTCAGTAGTTAAGGAGTGATTGAGTAACAGACAGACAGACAGAGTTACTTTCGAATTTATAATATTAGTATGGATATTATCCATATGAAGAACTGTCCTGTGGTTTAATAATACTGGAAATAATCTATACTAATATTATGAAGCTGAAGAGTTTGTTTGTTTGAACGCGCTAATCTCAGGAACTAGGTACTGGTCCGATTCGAAAAATTCTTTCGGTGTAAGATAGCCCATTTATCGAGGAAGGCTATAGGTTATATATATCATCACGCTAAGACCAACAGGAAAGCAATGCGGGTGAAACCGCGGAGCACAGCGAGTACTGCTATAAGATCTCGTGGTGAGGACCTCGGACTTCAAATCGATAAGTTGGGGGTTCGATACCAGACAGGGGAGCGTGCAGGTAATAAATTTTTCAATTTATCTGCGCATTTTATAACAAATAATTGGTGAAGGAAAACATCACAAGCAACTTCATAAGAACCATCCTCGTACTTCGAGGAATAATTAAAAAAAGAATTAACGAAATCGGTTCAGCCGTTCTCGAGTCATGCCGCTTACCAACACATTTTGCGATTATATTTATTACTAGCTTTCCACCCGCGGCATCGCCGGCGCAGTCAAAGAAAAACCCGAATAGTTCCCGTTCCCGTGGGATTTCCGGAATAAAACCTATCCTATGTCCCGGGGTAAAAAGTAGCCTATGTCCTTTCTCGGGTATCAAAATATCTCTATACCAAATTTCTTGCAAATTGGTTCAGTAGTTAAGGTGTGATTGAGTAACAGACAGACAGACAGACTTTCGCATTTATAATATTAGTATGGATTTAATGTGATACATACAGATCACCCTTGTTATTTGTTGGATGAAACAGAAACCATTGATGCATTCTTACTAACTTTCATTTATATGTTAATATTATAAACATAATTTTATAGCAAATTTAATTAGTATTTATATTTTAAAGCCTATAGGTATACAGGGTGTCCCACTGTTGGTATACTAAGCTCAAAGGAGGTTATAGATTTGCATAGTACGTAAAAAATACTTATAAAATTCCAGACGCAGTTTTTTTTTCAAATAGATGAATTCTTAAAACTCTATGTGTACACCCATAACAAGCAACCCGTCCAGCTTTGCTACCAGCACGTGAGCTATCGTTTAAGATTATGTTTTCATAGACAAAATGCTCACATTAGCGAAGCGGTATATGCCGGCTGCGCGAAGCTAGAGAAGAAAACATGGATTTTCAAGAAAAATTTAACAAATTTTTTTTGATGTAATTTTGTTGTTTAAGTATTTTTTACGTGATCAGTGTATGCACCACTACAAGTGCCTTCGCGCTTAGTATACCATTAGTGGGACACCCTGTATATCGCTTCTAGAGAGTTTATTACCTATTCATTTGTGAAAGCTTAATTGCTATTGCAATAATTTTTATGTCCTACGATGACCCTTGTTTATAAATATATCTACACTGTATTTATATAAAACTATCGATCCGCCCCGGCTTCGCCTGTGGTATATGGCCTAATGCCTATAGCACTCAGGGATCACGTACATCCATACTAATATTATAAATGCGAAAGTAACTCTGTCTGTCTGTCTGTTACTCAATCACGCCTTAACTACTGAACCAAATTGCATGAAATTTGGTATAGAGATATTTTGATACCCGAGAAAGGACATAGGATAGGTTTTATCCCGGAAATCCCTCGGGAACTATGCGGGTTTTTCTTTGATTGCGCGGGCGATGCCGCGGGTGGAAAGCTAGTAATATCTAACAGTGTTATCCTAAAATCTGTTCAGTAGTTTCTGATATTAACATGTTCAAACAAACAATTTAGCTATATATTTTAGCATAGAAATATAATTATATAATTCTCTTGTCATTTTGTTTTTCAAAAGTCCTACTCAATGACGTATGATTTGTATCTTTCGTCTCTCTCTAATTAGTCCTTCTCGCTCACACATAGTAAGCGTAATTTCACAAACAACAATACAATTATTTATTTTTCAGTTTTATTTGCGAACTTTATTATTAGATATTATAATCTTTATGATCATGACGATAAATTACATAAATCTAGCTATTTCCTGCGACTTTGCTTGAAAACGCAGTAATAATATTGTACCTACCTTATAAATGGAATTAAAGAACATTTTAATTTTTTAAACCTTGTGTAGGTGTGGAAGAATCTATACTTAATATTATAAAGCTGAAGAGTTTGTTTGTTTGAACGCGCTAATCTCAGGATCTACTGTTCCGATATGAAAAATTCTTTCGGTGTTAGATAGCCCATTTATCAAGGAAGGCTATAGGCTATATATCATCACGCTAAGACCAACAGAAAACAGTAAAACCGCGGGGTACAGCTAGTATTTCATACGCTCTAGTCTAATCGGCTTGACAGCATCTGTAACTGTCACTTTGACATTTCACGCGTCCGCCATTTTGAATAATGTTGCCATCATTACAAAGGTAATAAATTAATACAGATAATTAAAAATATATACGTCCATAAAAACAAATTATTACATATTAATAACTAAAATTACTCGAAAAACTCACCATCATAATATTTATAATACGTCAAATAATCTGCTGGGTCTGGAAACATGACTCTAGTATAGTATGGCGGCAAACCATAGTACGTAGGATACGGGTAGTGTATAGATAGATCCATTTTTAATCCTTGATTATCTGTGCAATCTTTATATATTATCTGTATTTGATAACACGATTAACTTTTAAATACACTCAATTATTGGTATTCGTGTATATTTCTGTTATTGATTTATATTTTTTTAGATAACGATAGATAATTCCGACTCATCCGTAAACTTTACACACTATTTTTTTACGTGTGTTTTTCCATAGATTCAATTTATCGTTCAAAAATATCGTTTTTCCGTTCGGAAATTTCCTCCCTTTTCCACAGATAAACACTTTATCGTGTCTAATTCGTGTACAAACAGAGACGATTTGTTTTAGCTTACAGCCTTATCGCATCAAAATAGATTTCTCGATATGCGTCACATTCATTTGTACTTGTAGTCTCTGAATTTGAACGCCCATAAACAATAGTTATATGTTTTTAACACAAAAACTGGTACTTTTATTAAAGATTCGCTCGATGTCCTGACCCGTCTTAGAGCACAGCAATAGACACACATGCAAACACAATTATATTCGTTGTGCACCTGCCTGTGCATCAGGGTGAGCATAAAGAATGGCATATGTAGGCTTTTTGAAAAAGAAAAAACAGAAAAAAGCACGAAATTCCAAATTCAAACGTCCAAAACACACTAGAATGTTCCACACGAACTTCACAAAGTCACTTGCTATTGTAAAACTACAAAAGTCCTTCACTTGTTATATTGTAAAATTAATTCACTTTTCAATCTTCTTAACGAACAATCTGTACACGTACGAAATATTGCCCATTTTGAATTTAGAACGCCAAAAAAAAGAACACAATTAAAAAAAAATACTTTTTAATTTTTAATTATTAAAACTCCTTGCACGCTTGACACTGACAGTTGGCGTCGAGAAAATGGCGCGAATGAAGAAATGTCAACGCTAACATCGCGCCAACAAATAATGTTATCTTATAATCACATTGTAAACACAATTAATTATATTTACGTTAATTTATTAAATATTTAAATAGAGCGTAGTATCCATGGTTTTGGTTTCACGTATCGTGCTAAAATGGCCGATACGGCATGTCATATTTTGGGTCAATTTTTCAGTGATAAAAAAAATATGCGATATGTATAATCTGTTTTGTTGTAATGTTCGATAATCATGATTCACACATAATATTGACGTTTAAGGAAAAACTTGACTTTGGTATAATTGTTTTTTTAGTTTCCTCGTATTGAGATAAAAAATTTAATAGAATTTATTTTTGAAGTATAGGCGCGTTGAGAGTAAAATTTCGTCGCGTCATGGCAATACCGTCACGTCATAAGGCGACGATTTTGGTATCTATGAATCTTGCCAAAGAAGTTTCACTTCTGACACGTGCTCGGCACACACTTTTTTAAATATGAGCTTGTAATATACTACATTTCAAATGTTATTTACGGAAAAATGTTAACTTATTATATGATTACCATTATTACTTAATACCTACACTTATTAATCTATTTTTATCAACGAAATAATACATTATGTGAATGATTTTTGACATTTTTTATCTACATTTTCCCTAAAGTAGCATTATTTTATTAACAACATGATTTTTTGCGAGAAATATTCAAGTTATTAAGTTAAAAGTCGTGTAAGTACAAATACTTTCAAATCAAGAAATTTTGGTTGAATTTAAAAGACTTTGGATTTTTCTCCGAATAAAAGATATCTGTTGAAAATTGAAATAAACAAAAATAATAATTAATAACTATTAAAAACTTGAAACACATTATAGACAGAATAAAATAGATTTTTGTCTGTTTGTCTCAACTACTGTACCGATTTAGATAAAATTCGATACAGAGATAGCTTGAGACCTAAGAAAGGACATATAGGTAGGTAATACACCGGAAATCCCACGGGAACGGGAACTATGTGGATTTTTCTTTGACTACGCAGGCGAAGCCGCGGGAAGTAACATAGTAATTTATATTAAACTAATTAAACTGACCTTCGTTCATAGCCATGTCCATCAATTGAAGATCTTCATCATTTAATATAGATTGCAGGAAGCCATCTTGGTTCGGCGCCATTTCCGATGTAGAATTCTGTTGAAAATCGAAAAACCGGTAAAAATCGGTAAATACGTAAAAACCGGTTTAAAAACCGTTTATTTCCACGAAACATAAGCTAAGAACATTAAAAGTGTGAAATAAAGATATTTTTATTTCACTTCCCACCAAATATCCTTTCTTTAACAAACTATTACGTATAACATAATTCATTTGCCTAGCTGTTTAATTAAATAGCTGGATATCATTCTTGCAGTTAATTAACTGCCGCATTGTTATCTGCTTATATGATTGCTTTTAAAAAATAACAACAACAGCAGCAAGAACCAACCAACAACAGAAGCCTGGAAGAGATCGCTGTATTAGCGAAAAGGCCGCCTTTTTGCACGTATTATAATATTGTGTGTTTTTTTGTTATTATTTTGCAAATAAAGTATTCATTCATTCATTCATTCAATAACAAAACAAACAAATATATTAATTTACCTGATAATACACGGCATCGTGTTGTTGAGGATGATGTGCTGATTCCACCTTGTAAGAGCTCTCGAGAGGCGCTGCAGCACCTATGTATAAAAGAACATACCCGTTTATAAACGCTTTTTTAACAACATATGTATAAACCAACACGTTCGTTTATAAACGAACGAAAACAACACTACACAACATAATCGCTTAAACACGATAGCAACATAGGTATTATACAACACATGTGTTTATAGACACTATAACAACATATGTGTAATACAACATGACCGTTTATAAACAGCAAAAACCATATTTAACTTAATTTATAATTTCATATTATTTTTATACTTTCATTTTCTTAACATAGTTAAAGATAAGTATTATACATGCAAAATTACATCTGTGAAAAACCGAATCCGCTAGTAAACAGATAACTCTGTAGCAATCAACGTATAAAACAACACATCTGTTTATAGATATTATAACAACCTGGGTAATTAGGTATGATACTACACGTTTGTTTATAAGCTCTGTAGCTATGACAGTGTAACACAACACATTCGTTTATAAAAACTGTAACAACATATGTGTAATACAACATATCCGTTTATAAACGCTACTACCTGTTACAAAATAAATTTACTACTGGACTGAATTAAAAAATTCTTTCACCGTTGGATATGTACGTGATCCCTGATTGCTATAGGCTATATATGTACCTCGGGCGAAGCCGGGGCGGACTGCTAGTTAATCTTTACTATAATATTATTAAGCTGAAGTGTGTTTGAACGCGCTTATCTCACGAACTACTGACTTGAAAAATTTTTTCAGAGTTAGATAGCCCATTTATCGAGGTAGGCCTATATATCATCACGCTAAGACCAATATGAGTGGAGCTACGCGGGTGAAACCGCGGCACCACTACTAGTAGGGGAGCCCAGGATGCTAAATGTGGATTTACTCGAGCGTCACGGGAACCTATTAGAATTGGTAGATTAGACCATAGCGAGAAAAAAAGGTCCTATAATGTTTTCACTTTTAGCGGTGGGGAAGGGTTTTTTGATTTTTTTTAATTTAAAAAAGAAAAAAATTGGCTTGGAAATACTCAAGCGCGTTAGATATTGATATTTTGCATGCTCCAGGACGTCACTGAAAAAAAGCATACGTTAATCTGACGATTTAAGTGGCGATTTAATCGCTATGAAGAAAGGGTAAAAAATTAAAGTAATATTATTCGAGCGCGTCAGATTAATATATGGGGGGGTTAATTACAATATAAGAAGTCCCCATTTCGCTAATCTGACGATTCGAGCTCAACCTTAGGGAATTATGGATTATTCAAATTTTCCAGCGGGGCCCCTGAGCGCACCCACCAACCATAACTGCTCATATTGACTAGAGGTACTAATGAATAGCTAAGGTACCGTCCCTTAGTCCCTATAGTAATCTGACGCGCTCGAGTAAATCCCAAAATCCCCCTCTTGGCCTCCCCTACTATACTGTATGTTTGCATGTATGCATGTGTGCAAACAGATGTTGCATACATCTTAAAATAGAAAAACCCATTATGATAAACTGATAAATTTGGAAATTATAATACGCAATACTTACTAAGATGATAACACAAATATATAAATAATTAAAAATTAAAATGATAATAAATGATGATAAAAAAGGCCATAATCATTATATACATAATACTAGCTTTCCGCCCGCGTAGTTAAAGAAAACCCCGCATAGTTCCCGATCCCGTGGTATTTCCGGAATAAAACCTATCCTATGTCCTGCCCCATATCTCAAGCTCTCTCTGTACTAAATAAAGTAAATCTATGCAGCACTTTCTGAGATTAGCCCGAACATACAGACCAACAGACAAAAGTTCTAAAAACTATATTTTTGATGCCCCAAGTATTCTTTAAAAAATATTCAATGTACAGTTTTGACTTTCCTACGGTTTTATTATATGTATAGATTAAAATGATAATAAATGACGACAAAAAAAAAATGTATATAATCATTATATACACAATATTGAATATTAGTTTTCATATTATGTAAATAATGTGTTGTCATTCTGATAACAAAATTTGTTGATAATATTCAATATTCATTCATTCTGTGTAGACACATTTGCTTTAAGTATGTAAAAACTAAAATTGTCTGTTCATTGCTTATCAATAGTAATCCATAGGTACTTATAATATTATAAATGCGAAAGTAACTCTGTCTGTCTGTCTGTTACTCAATCACGCCTTAACTACTGAACCAATTTGCATGAAATATGGTATAGAGATATTTTGATTCCCGAGAAAGGACACAGGCCGGGAAATAGGATAGGTTTTATCCCGGAAATCCCACGGGAACGGGAACTATGCGGGTTTTTCTTTGACTGCGCGGGCGAAGCTGCGGGTGGAAAGCTAGTGTTTTATATTTAAACTAGCTGTGACCTGCGGTTTCCCGCAGTACTCCACTCCTGTTGGTCTTAGCGTGATGATAAATAGCCTTATAACCTTCCTCGATAAATGGGCTATCTAACACCGAAAGAATTTTTCAAATCCGACCAGTAGTTCCTGAGATTAGCGCGTTCAAACAAACTCTTCAGCTTTATAATATTATAGTATCGATATCAATAAAAATTGCGCAATTTACTCACGCCAAAGTCAGTCAGTCAGTAAGATAAACAATAACTTATATAATAGATAATTCTCATTTTTCGGACAATAATCTCGTCTAGACGCGCATTCACTTTAGTAATCGTGTTATTGATATGTTAAAAATAAAAATATTATTTTATTTTAACGACTATAATAATAAAATTGCTAATAGTCATCTTTCAATAATCTCTCTTGACGACATTTAAAAGAAAGATTAGTATAAAATAAATAAATATTTGGGGACAATTTTCACACACGGCACGATCTGATCTCATACTAAGCTTTCGCTTGTGTTATGGAAACCAGATGGCTGATAAACATACATATATATATATATAATTTTATAGATAATTAACACCCAGACACAGAGCAAACATCTATGTTCATCACACAAATATTTGCCCCGGGTGGGAATCGAACCCACGACCAGTGGCCTGGAAGGCAGGGTCACTACCAACCAAGCCAAACGGTCAGTCAAAATAGAAAATCTTAAGATATTATTTCGTGGTTACGGGTTTTTCCGCACATATTAATTTTTAACATTGATGAACATAATATAGCGACAAATGGGCTATGTAATACACAACAGTATTTTAAATTTGACCAGTTGTTCCTAAGCTATGCGCGTATAAAGAAACAAACTCTTTGTATGCAGGATAATACCCCGGATACCTACGCGATAACCGCGTATTTTTCATTTGAAGTTTCCTTTGTTGTACAATTGCATCGTTCAAAATATTATTTCTTTGCCAATATATAAACTGTATTATTTTAAAACTTTTTCAATAAATATTTTTTATATTTCTAAAATTCCCAAAGTCCAGCGTTAGTCAGGATATTATTGTATTCATAAACTCCTGAAAAAAAGATGACATTAATAAAAAAAACACACATATATAACTTACCATATGTCTCGCTATGTTTCTCAGCATGCGGGGCCGTGGGGCCGGGGCCGAGTGGGGCATGGGACGCGTAGTTGGGGGCATAGCCGGCCGCACCGTGGCTATAGATAGACAAACAGATAAACATTTAAACAACCGAAAGTAAGCAGTCATGTAGAAAATGAAGACAAAATAACAAGTTAAAAATAATAATAATAATAATTTGTTTTTCATTCGAATTAAATGATCAACTATAGAAAATGTCAAGGCCTGCTTTACTTTAGTATTTAAACTGTTATTCATATTCTAATTTGGATGAAGATTGATTCTCGCAGCTTCTAACATTATTTTGATTCTCGTCGCTTTTCACCTTATTCTGATTCTATCTACTTCGTAACTTATTATGATTCTACCCACTTTGCACCTGACTATGATTATAGCCACTTCGCATCTGATTCTGAATCACTTTGATTCTAATTCTGGTCGATTCTACACTAACCTGATATTATGCGCATGGTGTGCGTGCTGGTGGTAGTGTTGGTACTGCTCCGGTGGCGGTGGTATCGTCAGCAGTGACGCGAGGTCCTGCCAGCGCTGCTCCACCGACATGGAGCGCATGAACGACTGTGGGGAAAGTATATGATTAATTCAAAAAAAAATTATTTGGAACATAATAACAAATTAAAATTAATTATAATAAGGGCAGATTTTTCAATCCTTGGATAAAACTTATTCGTCGAATAATGTATAAAACTAGCATTTTAAAAACGTATTCTATTTGTCCGTATTTGACAGTTTACGTGACATTTTAATATTATCGTGTAATACTTTATTTCTCTGTCCCTATGTCCCATTGTATGCTTAAATCTTTAATTCTGCGCAATAGATTTTCATGCAGTTTTTTTTAATACATAGAGTGATTCAAGAGGAAGGTATATAATTTATTAGGTTTTAGATAAAGCGGGCGAAGCCCAAATGTGTTGGTAAGCGCAAAACTCGAGAACGGCTGCACCGATTTCGTTAATTTTTTTTTGTAATATTCCTTGAAGTACGAGGATGGCTCTTATGGAGAAAACGTAAACATGTACCATGAGCGAAGCCGGGACGGACCGCTAGTTTTTAATAAAGCTTAAATAATATCATCATCTTAATAGCTCATAAAATGAATTCGATACAAATTCTGAACTAATAGATAGATTAAAGACCCTTAATATTATAAAAAATGACGTGTGGCACTCGGGGACTGCCGCGGTAAAGCTATTGCATGCTATGCCTTCAAGCCACACCTCCGCGCCCGTCCCCGTGGGGAGCGTAAGGATTTTCGTTACTAAATTTCTGGATTCGGTCCCCGCGCTCAAGGCCCGCGATAGAAGCTATGCAATAGCTAAAAAAACATACAAAAAATCTCTAAGCAAACAATACTCAACACTAACAAATCCATTCGAAAAAAACCGTTAAAACCGTAATATTTACAGACAAAACGCAAACTAATCGAGTTTCCACAAAAAACCGATTATCGACAAACAGTAGCACATAGCGTAGTGATGTGACATCGTGTTTTGAGTGTAGAAACCGGAAAAATCGATAATTTCACCGCTACACTGTGTACACGGTCAATATTTGAGGACTACTCGTGAGATTTCACCTGTGTCTTTGCTTGGACCACCTGGTCGATATATTATAAAGATATACATACAAATATCACAGTCTTACAATATTATTTAGGAAATATTGTACCTAATACTGTGATAATATTATATCCTTCTAAAATTATAAACGTAAAAGTTTATCAGTCTGTATGTATATTCTTCCAATCTTACTGATATTATAAATGCATTTGTGAGTGTATTTGCATGTATGTGTGTGTGTGACTCTTTCACGAAAAACTTCTAGAAATGTAGACGGATTTTTTTAAGTTTACAATAATATAGACTAACACATGAGCTATAGAACTGCAGAACATATTTGACGACGCGGTTGGCGCAGTGGTAAAGTAACTGCCTACTGAGCCGACGGTCCCGGGTTCGATCCCCGGTCAGGGCAAATGTTTGTGTGATGAACTCAATTATTTGTTCTTGGGTCTGGGTGTTATCTATATATGTATTTATTAAATATTATATTTATCGTCGCCTAGTACCCACAACACAAGCCTTAATTGAGCTTACTGTGGGACTAGGTCGATTTGTGTAATAATGTCCTATAATATTTATTTATTTATTTATAGAAATACTTGATTTTGCCCGGGTTCGTATCACAGGAGGTAATTTCAAAATTATTTTCTTGCACAAATTGGAATACTATTTATTTATATCTAAATATATTTTCAAGCAAATCTATGTAACATACTTAACATCTCGGATCTTCAAATTCTTAGAATATAAAAGAAATAGATTAATTTATTCAAAATACAACAGAAAATAATAAGAATCAAAAAGCGATGCAAACTAAGAATATTTAAAAATATATAATGTATGCTGACGAAACAATTAATAACTTTCAACTTTAAAAATTAATTAATTCACAACTTTTAATTTTAAACCTATACTAATATAATAAAGCTGAAGTGTTTGTTTGTCTGCACGTGCTAATCTCAGGATCTAATGGTCCGATTTGATAAATTCCTTCGGTGTTGGATAGCCCATTTATCGAGGAAGGCTATAAGCTATAATATCATCATGTTAAGACCAACAGGAGCGGAGCCACGCGGGTGGAACCGCGGGGCACAGCTAGTGTACGACCAAAGGACTTTACCCACATTCTCAAAATAGCTGTATAAACTGCATAAACTGTTTTACAAAATATTTTACATACATTCCCAAAACTTTTCTGTTTTTCTCAAAAACAGCATCATAAATTCTAAATAACGTACCACTATTCTAAAAAAAAGCAATATTTTGGCAAAATATTTATTATTTACAGTTAATAAAATAATCCTATTCTTTTATTATCTGTGCCGTTACCACCTGTTCTCAACGACGTGGTATTAAAAAAAAACAACTCAAAAACGACTACCGTTTTAATCTTTTTTTTTTAATGTTGACAAAACACTTCACCGCTTAAGGCGACAATCTCTACTTGTCGCCTGCAAGTTTATTCGAAACTAGCTTTCCGCCCGCGGCTTCGCCCGCTTCGTCTAAAAATCTATACTAATTTTATAAAACTGAAGAGTTTTTTTGTTTGAACGCGCCATCTCAGGAATTACTGGACCGATTTGAAAAATTCTTTCGGTATTGTTAAATTATATACTAAACCTTTCTCTTGAATCCTTAATCGAGAAAGCGACGTTGTTTTATACTATGTAGTGGTGATTAATCGATCCTTAATTAATCGAAAACAATACTTATTTAGATAATACTAGCGGCCCGCCCCGGCTTCGCCCGTAGTACATATGAAAAATAGATGTTGGCCGATTCTCAGACTTACCCGATATACACAGAAAATTTCATGAGAATCGGTCCACCCGTTTCGGAGGAGTATGCAGACTAACATTGTGACACGAGAATTTTATATATAAGAAGATGTACTCATGATATTAATGTAAAGTCGCCGATTCATGACAAGTGTACAAAGTTTGAATTGAATTAAATTTGTCCGTTTAAAGTGGATCAAAATCAGATCTAAAGGAGTCGGTTATAAACATACAGGTGAAGCTAATATAAGCGTGTTAACATGTCATTAAATTGTTTTTAGATGGCATTGAGATAATATTACTACGTATGGAGGAGACACCACGAACAAAATCTGTGCGCCATTTTTTTGCTATAACTAAGTTTTAAAAATTATTATATAATTAGGTACTTACCGATGAAAGTTATTCCTTTGCACTTTTCCGTATTATTTGTATTATTTGTGCAATATCGTAACACACACGAAGGCATATTTGATGCGTTTCACTTTAAAACCATTAAAAAAAACCGCTCAACATACGCCACATGGCGTAATATGTTGAGTGGAACATAAGTGATGTAGGCGGTGTCGTCTCCATATTAATATTATCTCAATGTTAGATGGTCAGTTTCATGCGAATATGTGTGATAGTTTTTTAGATATTACTTTACAAAGTAATTACACTTTATTGTTACACTAAAATATCACATTTTCACACGTCAACTTATGAAGAATATTATGTAGGTAGGAATACTACTATACCTACTACTATAACGAATATTTTTTCAAAGAATTAAAAGTTAAAACTAGATTTAGACGAATTTCAATCTGTATAAAAATGAATCCCCAAATGTGTTGCTAGGCGCAAAAATCAAGAACAGCTGAACCGTTAATTATTTTTTATAATATTCCTTGATGTACGAGGATGATTCTTATGGAGGGAAAAAGCAACCATGTACGAAGCCGGGGCGGAACGCTAGTATTCAAATAAATATTATTTAAAATGCCATAACTGCATCTTAACTAGTCTATTTAGTCTATGGCACGCGTCACTCATTCGAATTGGAAATTTTTAAACGTTTTTCGAATTTCTAACGCGGCCATGTTTATTCTGTCAAATGTCAATATTGGCGGGAACACGGTATGTCAATATGGCGCCTAATATTTGACGAAAGATGTAAATATCAATCAATTGGTAGGTAATTGTGATAATTTAGGGCCGATTTTTCAATGCTTGGATAAAACTTATTCGTCGAATAATGTACAAAACTACCATTTTAAAAACGTATTCTAATTGCCCGTATTTGACAGTTTACGTGACATTTTAATATTATCGTGTAATACTTTATTGGACGGATAAGTTTTATCCAAGCATTGAAAAATCGGCCCTTAATGTTACTTTGATTTAGTTGTGTTTTTAATTATTTATATTGGTTATGTTAACAAGTTTTTTAGCTACTTTGTGTTGTAAATATACTTTCTTTCTTTTGAATATAGATTGCATAATTTACAACAGAAACTTAAATACATAAATTACTAGCTTTCCGCCCGTGGCTTCGCCGGCTTTATCTAAAACATAATAAATTATATACTGAAACCTACCTCTTGAATCACTCTATCTATTAAAAAAAACTGCATCAAAATCCGATGCGTAGTTATAAAGGTTTAAGCAATAATAAGCATACAAAGGGACTTAGGGACAGAGAAAGCGACTTTGTTTTATACTATGTAGTGATACGAATTATTGAAGAAAATTACATTAGCGATATTTATTATTAATAAATACTAGGTTCAGATAAGTCAAAAGCGCTCCTAGAGCACGTTGAAATGTGGCTAATTAGCCGGAATCATGCCATCTCACTTTGACGTCTAATCGTGTGTGCGTTAGTGTGCCGTTTGAAGATCGAATGTTGTGTTGGTAACCTATCTACACCTTTTTACTTATACAGGGTGTCCCACTGTTGGTATTCTAAGCTCAAAGGAGGTTATAGTTTTGCATACGCTGAGTACGTAAAAAATACTTATCAAATTCCAGACGCAGGTTTTTTTCAAATAGATGAATTCTTAAAACTCTATGTGTACACTCATAACAAGCAACCCGGCCAGATTTGCCACCAGCACGTGAGCTATCGTTTAAGATTATGTTTTCATACAAAATACTCATATTAGGGAAGCGGTATATGCCGGTTGCGCGAAGCTAGAGAAGAGAATAGTACGGGATACATCGCCCATTTTTGCAAGTGATTACTATCAAGCTAATTTTTCGTGAGTTACTTTATTTTGATGAGATGCCCAATAATTTCATGTATGAAGCTCTCGATTGTGGTAGCTACCAGAGGAAACAAGGATAAAATATTTTGATATGATGGTTCCCAAATATTAATTACTAACTGAATGTTTTTTTTTTGTTCAATCTCAAGATAATTATCTAAATTATTCGAAAAAAATATTTGTCCTACAAAATCTATGGTTTGATCAAAGAGTCCCCCTTTCCAATGTGTATCGATAACGAAGTCATCATAAATGATTACTAACCAGCTGATTTTTTTATTTTCACTTATTTAATACTTATATAATTCAACAGACATATTGTCCTACAAATTGCGTAATAAATATTTGAGAACCGTCAAATCAAAAATTTTTATCCTTGTTACCTCTGTAAGCTACCACAATCGAGAGTTTCGTTCATGAAATTATTGGGCATCTCATCAAAATAAAGCTACTCACGAAAAATTAGCTTGATAGTAATCACTTGCAAAAATGGGCGATGTATCCCGGACTAGAACGTGGATTTTCAGGAAAAATGTAGCAAAAAATGTTTGACGTAATTTTGTTGTTTAAGTATTTTTTACGTGATCAGTATATGCAAAACTACAAGTCCCTTCCCGCTTAGAATACCAATAGTGGGACACCCTGTATATATCATTGCTTACAAATCTTCAGTTCAAGCTTCATTCGAATGGTAGGTACCCGGAAAAGAAAGTACCTAAGTCCTACTATAGGTACTAAAAGAATCTATACTTAATATTATAAAGTTGAAGAGATTGATAGATAGATAGATAGATAACACGTTTATTCATAGAACACAAGAAAATATACATATTACAAACACAAAACATAAAATCAATCAAAAGACACAAAAAACACAGTATAAAAAAGAAACAGATACATTTAATGTGCACAGTGTTCTACGAACAGGCCTTGGCTCAGCATATATGTCAGGGTTGAAAAACCCCGACGCTGATATTCTGCCAATGCCTCTAGAGGGCAGAAAAATAAAAAATAAAACTTAAATAAATAGACAAGTATAAATAATGTTAGATATATGGAGAGATAAAGGAAAAATAACGAAAACAATTTTAGTAAATATAAAATATCAATAAATAGCAATAGACAATATTAAAAATATAATCAATCAGATGGTACACGATACTAACTAATGGTTCACGGCAGTAACAGAACTATGCAAAAGAGGAAAATAAATAAATAAAATAAAAACTATTGAAAATTATTATTAAATTGATTTTTGGATACCTAAAAGGTACTCCCGATATCAGTTTTAAATCTTAATTTGCTACTAATGTTGCGCATGGGTGGAGGAATGTCGTTCCAACATTTTGTTGCAAAGTATTTGAAACGAGATAAAAAAAGATTGTTTGTTTGAACGCGCTAATCTCGGGAACTACTGGTCCGATTTGAAAAATTCTTTCGGTGTTAGATAGCCCATTTATCGAGGAAGGCTATAGGCTATATATCTTCACGCTTAGGCCAACAGAAACGGAGCAATGCGGGTGAAACTGCAAAGCGCAGCTAGTATCAAATATATGTCACTGCAAACTACACACAAACATCGTTGGAACAGATAAATGCACAGTTATTAAATACAAAACTGGATAGATACTTATATATATCGCGTGTACGAAATTGCCGTCCGTCTGTCCAACATAATAATTTTATTACACCTTGAAGACACCAAGGTCTTGGGCCAAGTATTTATTTACGTAATGTCTGAATTAAAAACATCTTATATATAAAATTCTCGTGTCACAATGTTAGTCTGCATACTCCTCCGAAACGGGTGGACCGATTCTCATGAAATTTTCTGTGCATATCGGGTAAGTCTGAGAATCGGCCAACATCTATTTTTCATATGTACCACGGGCGAAGCCGGGGCGGGCCGCTAGTATTATATAATATGTGTTTTACTGTTTTATACTATCCATATGATATACTAGCTGCGCCCCGCGGTTTTACCCGCGTTGCTCCACTCCTGTTGGTCTGAGCGTGATGATATATTATAGCCTATAGCCTTCCTCGATAAATGGGCTATCTGGCACACGTGTCAGAAGTGAAACTTCTTCGGCAAGATTCAAAGATACCACAGTCGCCTTACTCCATGACGTGACGGTATTGCCATGACGCTACCCTGAAATTTTACTCTGAACGCGTCTAAATATAAGATTCACTTCAAGACTTATTATCTTGAAACTAAAAATTATAATATTATTATTGGGGGTCTTCAAGCGTAGAGTGAACAGGTACCTTCTAGGGAAGCGCGTTCCATCTTAGACCACATCTCAGCTTAACATCAGGCGAGATTGTGGTTAAGCGCTTCCCTATTGCCAATAAAAAAAAAATCATCTACCTTTATTAAAAAAAAAACGTGAACAAATCCACCTTCGCAAACTAGTCTTAAAATTCACCAACCAACCAAATTTAAATATTACAACCAACACATTTTAAACAAATTTTACAACGCAAATAAACTCAATTAATACATACACGTATAAACTTTCCCAATTAACAGTATAATAAAAATAAAGTGGTTTTATTTGAATAAAATTAATAATATTTTATATGGATGTCGCTAAAAGTGTCAAAAGTATGAGAAAGTGTCAGAATTATGTTAAACTAGCATACCGCCCGCGGCTTCGCCCGCTTTGTCTAAAACCTAATAAATTATATACTAAAACCTTCCTCTTGAACCACTCTATCTATTAAAAAAAACCACATCAAAATCCGTTGCGTAGTTTTAAAGATTTAAGCATACAAAGGGACAGAGAAAGCGACTTTGTTTTATACAGTGATGACTAGCTGTTCCACGCGGTTTCACACGCATCGCTCCGCTTCTGTTGGTCTTAGCGTGATGATATATAGCCTATAGCCTTCCTCGATAAATGGGCTATCTAACACGAAAGTTTTGTTCAAATCGGACCAGTAGTTCCTGAGATTAGCGCGTTCAAACAAACAAACTCTTCAGCTTTACAATATTAGTATAATTTTTAACCTAGTGGTTCAGTGGTTAAAACTTATCTCCAATATGATGTATTCGGTTCGAATACAAACAAATAATCAGTCAATATTTTCTTTTAGGTATAGTTGTTTGTTGTTTTTCAATTCGACTGTATTTTTTTTATAATTTTAATATCCAAAAAATATATTAAATAAGTATATTAATTGTATTATAGACTACCTAACTTACATAATATTACGGACAAAACCACGTGCAAAACCAGTATTTCCATTTTTTTTATTCTATTGTTAAAATCTACAAGACTACTAAACCGCATCAAAAACCATTCATCTATTTACACTGTTGCCAAACCAACATACAAACTTTCACACAAACTAAACGTTACTTATACCACCAGTTTAACTTAACCAGAGTTTAACTAACCACAGTTTATCAATGAACCTATAATTTGGCGCACGGTCACTTCAAGGTCCGCAGTTCGGTTCCCGACGTGTGTAATTTTCGCATTCACATAATTCGCTTGTTACGTTTTTAACAAAAAACTATCAAATTGTGTTTTTTTGTCCGCCATTACGTTTGATTGTCCGTTTAATTGAGCGGAAGTTACTATAGTTCAGTGGTTAAATATTAAGTAGGATGAGGGACAAGATTCCTATCCTAATGATCCTAACAAAAACAATATTATAAAGCTGAAGAGTTTGTTTGTTTGAACGCGCTAATCTCAGGAACTACCTGTCTGATTTGAAAATACTTTCACCATGGGATATGTACGGGATCCCTGAGTGCTATAGGCTATGTATGTACCACGAGCGAAGCCGGAGCGGGTCGCTAGTCCTACCCTACTAATATTATAAATGATCACAATATGTGCTATAGAAATATGTACTAGATTTGCCTGTCAGACAATAATATAGCTTTCTACTAGTAGCGAAATAATATTAACTGTGAAAAAATCTATTCTGCATATTAATAGATAGGTATATCATTAAAATTTGTCTTGCAAAATATTATGTAACAATTGGTTTTACCAATCCCTCAGATAACAGGTATATCTTAACTTCTCGATAATCTCTTTTTTAGCTTATCTGTCAGTTAACTTAGCAATATGTGTCAAAAGGTGCTGAATAGACTATGGTCGTTTATCAGCAAGCCGTGAAGTTGCCCCTAACCTTCTTATTATTAACTAGCTTTCCACCCGCGGCTTCGTCCGCGTTTTCAAAGAAAAACCCGTAAAGCATATGCGTGCTAAATTTCATTGTAAATCAGTTCAGTAGTTTTTGCGTGAAAGAGTAACAATTACTTTCGCATTTATAATATTAGTATAGGATATATATTTCATCTTAAAATTTCAAAGCTGGGTATCGAATCTACACTATATTATAGTAATGTTACAACTACTGCGTTTACTAATTACTACTACTTCAAGTTGACCTAGATAAACTATTTTCTAACAAACTATTATAATTTTCTAACTTAACTATTGAGAATTATACTTAAACTTAGCGCTAACTTAACTACTAACTTAAGCACTAAAACACATGCGGTTTACGATTTCATTTAACATGGAAACCTAATTTTAAACTAGATTTATTTTAAACCTGTATATTTATAACTCTACTAGAGCATTAGAGCTAAAATTTAGGTAATAATAATATGTAGTTAAAAAAAACTAAAAAACACGCTTTTCATAGAAAACCGAACTAAAAAATAGAAAATTTTATCAAATTATTGTATTGTCATCGGTCCTCAATAAATCTACAAAGTTTGAACGAAATCTGGCCGTTTAAAGTGGGTCAAAATCGCGCCCAAAGAAGTCGGTTACAAACATACAGGTGAAGCTAATATAAAGCGTGTAAAAAGCGTGTAAAAAGTGACTTTAATAAGATAATCTCATGAAATGATTGTATTGTCACCGATCCTTGATAAGTGTACAAAGTTTGAATTAAATCTGTCCGTTTAAAGCGAGTCAAAATCGAGTTAAAATGAATCGGTTACATAGAAACATACAGGTGAAGCTAATAAAAGCGTGTTAAAATATCAAGAATAATGACGCAAAAACTAAGATCATACTCACTTGATAATCAAGAAAATCCATAACACTATAAACTAAATAAAACTAATAAAAACTAATCTATTAAAAACTTAAACTAAGAATATTGCACTTATTCAGACTGTCCACACAACGTGGTTTATTGCACAAAAAAAAATAATAATCAGGTACTTTTTTTTAATCACATTGTCTATGCCTAAACTGTCACTGGCCGGCGCGGCATTTTTCTTTTTTCATCGAAAAAAAAAGTTAACTGTCAAACGTCACATTTTTCCCGCCGTACCGCGCGTCCGCGCGCCAGACGCGATGGTGTTCACTAAACTTTTCGCATTTCATACATTGTGTACGGAGGTTTTCGATTTTAGTTGCGAAGCCTTCTTTCTTATAACGGACCACCGTCCCGTTGACTTTCTTTAGCTTTTGAGCGCGCAATTAGAAATGAGTGTATGTGTCAAAAATTGCTCTATACATGCCGTACCATTTTGTATTTAAACACTATATGTATAAAGGCGATAATTGCGTGTTTGTGCCTTCAATAATTCTGATATTTTTACAGTTAGTTTATTCGAATCATATTGTTAACATAACAAATTGGTATTTGATTTCATTAGTGTTGAAGTGAGAGAATAGATCTAGAAAGCGCTTTAGGCTACATCTATATAAGCTTTTTTGTATGTATATCGTTATATACGGAACTGAAAGTGTACAATTTGGATTATATATTGGTAGGTATTAAGATTATTAATAACTAGATTTCCGTCCGCGGCTTCGCCCGCGTTATCAAGGGAAAATCACATAGTTCCCGTTCCCGTGGGATTTCCGGGATAAAACCTATCCTATGTGTTAATCCAAGTTACCCTTTATATGTGTGCTAAATTTCATTGTAATCGGTTCAGTAGAATTTGCGTGAAAGAGTAACAAACACACACACATCCTCACAAACTTTCGCATTTATAATATTAGTAGGATAGTGATTAATACAAAAAACCCCGCCTATTCAATAATTAAAAGATAATATATATGATAACATATAATTTTGAAAAATGGCGTCTTAATTTGGCCAATTCTTAATATATTAAGGGTGCTTTTTCACCAATAATGTGTGAGGATGTGTAGTGAAAAATGTGTTTGTAAATAATCAATCGCTTCAAACTTCAAACTAAATCAAGCGATATAATTCGCACATTATTGGTCGTAAAGCATCCTAAAAGATGTTTAAAACTACGGAAGTTCTAAGCGTATTTGTTTTTGTTTTCAATCCGAGCGGAGTCGGAGCGAAATGCTAGTATCTTAATACTATTATAAAGGCGAAAGTTTGTATGGATGTATGGATGTATGGATGTTTGTTACTCTTTCACGTAAAAACTACTGAACCGATTACAATGAAATGTAGCACACATATAGAGGGTAACTTGGATTAACACATTGGATAGGTTTTATCCCGGAAATCCCACGGGAACGGGAACTATGCGGGTTTTCCTTTGAAAACGCGGGCGAAGCCGCGGGCGGAAATCTAGTGTAAAATATAAACTTAGTTATTCAATGAACAGGAAAATAATTAAACTTAAATTTAAAGAAACCTAAAAATAAAGTGCAAAAAACTCCATTTCCCAGTATTGTCTTTGTTAAGTTTTTTAATTGATTTTATACGAATGTTAGATTAACTAACTTCTTGACCAGGCTTAACTTGAAACTTCACTTCACTACATAGTATAAAAATAAGTCGCTGTCTGTCTGTCCCTATGTATGCTTAAATCTTTAACCCATTGAGCCCCAAGCGGCCCGATCGGTCCCAGACACAATATATTTTACTATTGTGTCAGGCCCCGGCCTGAGTTATAGGCCGAATTTTCAATGATTCGATGAAACTTATCCGTCCAATAAAGTATTACACGATAATATTATAATGGCACGTAAACTGTCAAATACGGGCAATAAGAATACGTTTTTAAAATGGTAGTTTTATACATTATTCGACGACTAAGTTTTAACCAAGGATTGAAAAATCAGCCCTCTACGTTTTTTTTATAGATAAAGATTCGTGATTCTAGAAACTTTAAAAAAATAGCCGAATTGACACATTTGGCGATTCATTTTGATAATATAGACTACTAGCTTTCTCTCACAGCTTCGCCTACTTTGTCTAAAACCGAATCTTCACTAATATTAGGAAATATTGATTGTTTGTTTGACTTGAAAAGGCTCCGAAACAACTGACTTAATTATTTCTAATGACTAGCGGTCCGCCCCGGCTTCGCCCGTGGTACCTACATGTTTACGTTTTTTTTTTCATAAGAACCATCCTCGTACTTCAAGGAATAGATTCCGCAGCGCACGCGATGACAGAATTTTTATTAAGGAATTTTTTACACCTTGGGTTACATTATTTTTGGTAAGAATCTCTATTTTTTTTGAAAATGCAATATAGCCTATTAGACCGGGAGATACTGACACAAAATTTCGAGTCATTTGTAACAAGGATGGCGGTTCTACAGGGGTCTTAGTACGCAATGACAAAAAGAAAAATGATGGTGTGAACGCTGGTACCGGTGGCTTAGTCGCGTGGGCGTTTGTCGAACTCGTCGGAAAAATAGCGAAAGTCAAACGATTTGTAACACAAAAATTTTAGAATTTGCCGATAGCCCATAAAAAAGTAGTAGGCGGTAGTGTCATGCCATACTTTTCCGGTGTGACTTACAGCCCGCCATACCGACGCGAATGTGTTGATTTAAATAAAACAATCATTCAACCATTTGTACCAGGCTAACTTTTGCACAGGTAACTATCGTCGTGCAGCCATTTACGAAAATCGCCATGCCATACTTTTCGGACGATTCCAAATGGTCGCCATACCGCCGAAAATCTGCAAAAAATTTTTATTTCGCCAAACTTTTTGTACCAGTATTGCATTTGGATTTTTGGAGAGTATTTGATAAAATGTGACCATTATTATATTTGCCATACTTCTAGTAGGGGGAAAAAGTGCTGTCATACTTGAAAACTTAATTTATTATTAATTTATATAAGTGAAGATTTCCAACACATAGATCTTTGAAATTTTGTATTTATATTTGTTGATCCTCAAACTTACAGGAAAAATAAGTGCCATACTGTTACAAATCGTTTGACTTTCGCTATTTTCCGACGAGTTCGACTAACGCCCACGCGACTAAGCCGCCGGTACCAGCGTTCACGCCATCGTTTTTCTTTTTGTCATTGCGTACTAAGACCCCTGTAGAACCGCAATCCTGTTACAAATGACTCGAAATTTTGTGTCAGTATCTCCCGGTCTATATGTTGCTCAGTGAAGACTGAAGATGCAGCTTTCTAAAGGTGAAAGAATTTTTGAAATCGGTCCAGTAGTTTATGCGTGGAAACCATACATACATAATTACAAACCTAAAACCTTTCCTCTTTATAATATTAGTATAGATTACTAAGAAGGTTGTAAAATAAATCAGATTTTTATAAAATATTAAAACGCGATCAATAAAAAGCCTTTCTCCACAAAGTGGTGCACACAAAAAATATGATTTCCTTGTATCAAGCGCATTGTATAGATCGCAAACGATCCATGGATCATTATTGATCGATGATTGCGCTCACTTTTTGCGCACATACTTATGTATGACATTATAATGACATTGTCGACGGTTTAATTTTTGAGACAGGTAACGGGTTTGATGCCGCGCGATGGTAAAATTTTATAACAGTATAGTCCCTTGTCCCCTTGTGGGGTATGGGATAAATGATAATAATTTAGGATTTTAATCATCACTACATTGTATAAAACAAAGTCGCTTTCTCTGTCCCTATGTATGCTTAAATCTTAAACGACGTAATTGATTTTGATGCGATTTCTTATCATAGATAGAGTAATTCAAGAGGAAGGTAGTAAATTATATACTTAAGTATGTAATTTACTAGCTGCGCTCCGCGGTTTCACCCGCGTGACTCCGCTCCTGTTGGTCTTTGGTGTTATGATACCTATAGCCTTCCTCGATAAATGGGCTATCTAACACCGAAAGAATTTTTCAAATCGGACCAGTCTCTTCTGAGATTAGCGCGTTCAAACAAACTCTTCTTTTGCTTTTTCTAAAGGAGTCGGTTACATATCTACATACACATATAAGCGTGTTGCGAGTAAACCCTAAGTTCTTTCTCATATAAGATTATTTAGGAAATGTACTAATAAGTAGGTACACGAATAATTAAAATTATGATTCATAATATTTAATCTAAAATTATGAATAAATATGATTAGATAATTTTTAATGATCTTAAGGATTATCTGTTAAATATAGATTTATATTTCTACATTAAAAATCAAGTACGTACATATACAAATGTGACTCATATCAGTTGTAAGCTAAAGGATTAATAAATTTGGTAGTGGTTAGAAATGGTTAAAAAATAATATTACTTTCTTTGTGACATTTTAGAAAACTTCAATGAATCTATATGCCATCACGCTAAAACCAACAGGAGCGGAGCACTGCGGGAAAAACCGCGGCTGAATGAATTATACTAGACAGCATCGGCGACTTTGTTTTATACTATATTGTAGTGTGTGAAGTCTCATGTCCCCAAGTGGGGTATGGGTCAGATGCATTATGCATACATCTGTTTCACTGATCGATTTTCTTTAGGGACAAGTAGGTGATCAGCCTTCTGTTTCCTGTCAGACCGTGATAATTTTTTTTCTTCGTCTCCACCTGGAATCGAACCCAGGACCCCTCGGTTCTTCACTCACGCGTTAACCATTGTACCAAGCAGGCCGTAGAAGTATGTAGTAGTAGGTTCTACTACATAATTAACAACCGATAATCACTCTTTGCGCAGTCGGTCAAACATTTCTAAAAACAGTTAACGAAAGTGGAAAACGTCTAGCCCGCAGCTATGTGTCACAGTTATTAATTATAAATATGGCATTTTGTAAAATGACCAGATTAATTTTGTATGACAAATTGTTTTTGTGACGTTTGTACTAGTTTTTATGTTGAGTGTTTTTAGATTTACGATATTGGTAATAAATTGTAATGTAGTAGATTTGATTGAATTAGTGTCGTTTTTTTTATATTAATAAAAAAATGTGTGCGTGTACTTGTGTACACACGTAAGAAGTGAAACTTCTTTATGACCTTATTTTTCAAAAAATAATTTACTATATGCAACTTTACAGAAATACGTCGAATCAGCGTGGCAGGGATAAGAAAAAGATGGCGCGTAACGGAAAAATGTCACGCGTAACGAAGAAATGTTACACAAAATTTTTTTCCAACCCCAATAAAGAAGTTTCACTTCAATAATTGTGATGAATTAGAATATTAAGACCTTTATCTAGCCTTGAATATCCAATTGTGTGTTTTTCAAAGTATGGGTGTGTGTGTTTAAATTTTAAGCCTTCTTCTTTCTTTCTTTCTACCTTTAGCACAAGGAAAATTAAAATCCAAATTAAAATATTCTTAATCACTACATAGTTTAAAACAAAGTCGCTTTCTATGTCCCTATGTCCCTATGCTTATGCTTAAATCTTTAAAACTACGCAACGGATTTTGATGCGGTTTTTTTTAATAGATAGAGTGATTCAAGAGGAAGGTTTTAGTATATAATTTATTATGTTTTAGACAAAGCGGGCGAAGCCGCGGGCGGAAAGCTAGTACTATACCTATATGTATACTACCTAGATAAGCATATACACAATAAAAATACAAACTAGGTACATCTTTTTTCGCGGTCAAGTAAATACACAAATAAATATTTCTCTAGTGAGAGTCGCATATGCTTAGTCATCACTAATCCAATTTCTACACATTAACATCTGTATCTTTTAAACTATTGAACCGAATTTGATGAAACTTTCCAGTTTAAATATAATTGTTACGCTACACATACACACATACTGTATGTAAATTCGTGTATAAACTATTACAGACTAGCTAACCGCCCGCGGCTTCGCCCGCTTTGTCTAAAACCTAATAAATTATATACTAAAATTCCTCCTCCTTCCTCTTGAATCACTTTATCTATTAAAAAAACCGCATCAAAATCCGTTGCGTAGTTTTAAAGATTTAAGCATACAAAGGGACATAGGGACAGAGAAAGCGACTTTGTTTTATACTATACCTTATAGGAAAAATTTTCGTGTTCATATACAGTGTGGAAATTTTCAATGGGCCTTGTAGGGAAAGTACTTGAAATACTGTAGATTAGAGATAGAATTTTGCTGAAATGAAACATTCCTTTAAAAATAAATAGAACTACGTTCAAATATTTTCGAAAATTCACATGCTTCGGCCGGCAATCGAACTATTTTAAATTAAAATAATACAATTTATTATTTTATATATGTATAACACTAGCTTTGCCGCTCGGTTTCACCCGCGTGGCTCCGTTCCTGTTGGTCTTGTAGTGTGATGATGAATTTTTCAAATTGGACCAGTAGTTCCCGAGATTAGCGCGTTCAAACAAACAAACTCTTCAGCTTTATAATATTAGTATAGATAAACAATATATTTTTACATCTATTCAAAAGCCAAATTCACTACCAATAACTGTTTCTTAGTAACTTAGCTTTTACTTTTAACTTAACTTCAAGTAAAGCTAAGTCACTAAGTTTTCAAACTTATTAAGCCAATATCGACATTTCTCACACACACATGAACAAGCTACACATACATACACAACTAGACGCACACACTGACAAGTATGAACAGTTAAAGAAAGCATAGTTGTACTGTGTTACGGTAAATGTGTGAAAATTAGGCGTTTTCGAAAACGTCTAGAATTTTAATAAATTTCTATTGGATTTGAGTGCAAATCTCGATTTAGATTAGATTATTAGATAGATTATATATTATAGGGTTAGAAAGATTAGATGCAGGATTGATAATAGCAATTCGATACATAATATTACTACTATTAAATTTTGAGAAATATTATTGACTTTTTTCAGCTTCGAATCTGGTAATTACTTCTACTATATTTTATTCTACTATTTATTACTTCTACTATATATTTAACAGATATTTCACACAAACTCAAACATTTATTTATTCAATTAGACTTCTTTTAGAAGCACTTTTGAAACGTCATTACATATCTTTAACATTTACTACCGATTCGGAAAGCCGTATCTACGGTGAAGACCCACAAATAGCGAATTTATCGCTCCGCAGCAATATCTTCCAGACAACCTTGGGCTGCATAAAATCAACATTCTCTGATACTATCAGCATCAAAATAATACATATAATCCTTATGCAATATTTATCTATTATATACTTATACTAATATTATAAATGTGAAATGTGTATGTGTATGTATGTTTGTTACTCTTTCACGCAAATACTACTGAACCGATTACAATGAAACTTAGCACACATATAGAGAGTAACTTGGATTAAAACATAGGATAGGTTTTATCCCGTAAATCCCAAGGGAACTATGCGGGTATGTACGGACGGAAAGCTAGTAATACATATAATCCTTATCACTTATGCAATATTTATTTATTATATCTAGAAAATGATATATCTCAGTACACGAGTAGATAAATTCGTAAAACACATAATAATACGGAAATAAAGATTTATTACGATTTACGATAACGTAAATGTGTCATTGCTGTTTTGTTCTCATTCGTTGTTGCGTTATTATTGTGTAATGTTATGTAAATTATTTATATATCCATACTTAATATTATAAATGCGAAAGTAACTCTGTCTGTCTGTCTGTAACTCAATCACGCCTAAACTACTGAACCAATTTGCATGAAATTTGGTATGGAGATATTTTGATACCCGAGAAAGGACATAGGCTACCTTTTATTGCGAAATATGTACCACGGGCGAAGCCGGGGCGGACCACTAGTTATTTATAAATATTAATAAATAATCATACATTTACATTTTTCAAGTTATAAAACTATTAAGAGCTCCCTAACATAATTTCTGGCACTGAGAGACCGGTTACGGTACTAGACGCTAACACAGCCGTAATAAAGTTGAATATCGCGTGCGCTCTTTGATCGCGTTTGAGCTCGAAAAGTAAGTCTCAATTCTTATTTCGTTTATAACTTATAAGTAATAATTGACCAAGAGAATAAATATCTTGGGATTCCATAGTAAACTCTATTTTCTTACTGTTAACATTTATTTTAGACATAAAGTCCAAGTAAATCTTTAAACAAATGTAATAATCCTTAAAAAAGGCATAATTTTTTGAATAAAAAATGAATCGAGCGAAAATGTTACAATTACGTAACTGTCTTGTACATCGAAAGAAAAAGAAGAAATAAATCATATACTAAAGTTCCATTTTGATTGTATGTGTGCCTGTTTCAGAATATTAATGCAAATTCACATAAAATTTAGGGAGCCTCCCCTTAAAACTACTCTATATGTTTCCACAAAAACAATATATAACATTTTACAATACAAAGATCATATCATTATTATACGTAACATAAAATTAAACCTTATTACAGCTCGCGGCTTCGTCTGCGTTTGACAAATTAGCTATGTGCTAATAGTGATCATAATCTATCACTATACCAAATAACATACAGATCTGATCATTTGTTTATGCGTGACAGAGTAACAAACATCCTTAAAAAATTCAAACATTATAAAGTGTGGATTACCTTTTTAGATAATAATTAATAACTTTTATAAAATATTTATAAGCTAATTGGAATCACAGTACATAAGTGAATAACTAGAAATTTCCAATCTAACTGGAAATCAACCAATCATTTCGTATTTATCCAATATTCAGACATTACCCGCAACACAACATACACAGGTGAATAGGACCGTAATTGCGCTGACCCCGCGATCCACGGATCTATAGATCCATAGATCAATGATCGATAAGTGATACGAAAGTTTTCGAATTTAAATCTAAGTTTGTATTTCTACAAATGGAGTTGGCATGTTTATTATTTATATTTGTTTTTTCTTTTGTGCTAATATTATTAAAGATGCTAGAAATTTTGCAGTTAACGGTTTTATAACCGGATTTAAACCACGATTTTTTAATTGTAATTTATATTTAAGATTTTTTTAACGCGCTACATAATTGTTTATACTTGTTCTAATTGATTTTTTTGAAGAGTAATTGGGAAAGGCTAGTTATTAAAAAGGAGCGTGTGTGCCGAGCACACTTGTCAGAAGTGAAACTTCTTTGGCAAGATTCAAAGATACCAAAATCGTCGCCTCGCTCCATGACGTGACGGTATTGCCATGACGCGACCTTGAAATTTTACCCTCAACGCGCCTTAAGAAGTTTCACTTCAAAAAATCTGCGGGTAAAACAAGGAAAAGCGTGGTCAAACTATTGATGGGTAACCGCTCAGTGTTATTCCCTAAGGAGAAGAAACAGACGTACAACGCAAAAAATATTTGACTAAATATTTAAAAAAATATGTAACTTGAAACAAATTATGCGTCTGACCCGAAAATGATGAGATTCCTCTTCATATATAACAAAAAAACTAAAAACAAGCGTCCCACTGCACTCTTGCACCTTTTAACTAATATCAGAGAAACGCAACGTCATCGCTTTTTGTTCAGCCGTTGCCGGCGTTCTTTCAACGTTCGAACAATAATAGTTTTTGACAAATGGACACAGTGAAATAAATGTTTTAATCTTTACCGATCTGTATGTTATTCTCATGAGAAATCTCTATTTTGAGAATCTATTATACAGGGTGTCCCACTATTGGTATACTAAGCGCGAAGGGACTTGTAGTTTTGCATACACTGATCACGTAAAAAATACTTAAACAACAAAATTACGTCAAATTTTTTTTGCTAAATTTTTCCTGAAAATCCATGTTTTCTTCTCTAGCTTCGCGCAACCGGCATATACCGCTTCTCTAATGTGAGCATTTTGTCTATGAAAACATAATCTTAAACGATAGCTCACGTGCTGGTGGCAAAGTTGGGCGGGTTGCTTGTTATGGGTGTACACATAGAGTTTTAAAAATTCATCTATTTGAAAAAAAAATGCGTCTGGAATTTTATAAGTATTTTTTACGTACTAAGCGTATGCAAAACTATAACCTCCTTTGAGCTTAGTATACCAACAGTGGGACACCCTGTATACTAGCGGTCCGCCCCGGCTTCGCCCGTGGTACCTACATGTTTAAACTATCCTATCTCTCAAGTTGGATCGAACTGCACATGGTGTGCGAATTTCATTATAATCGGTTAAGTGGTTTAGGAGTCCATTGAGGACAAACATTGTGACACGAGATTTATATATATTAAGATTTTAATAATGTATGTATGTATGTCAGTTACGCTTTGACGGAAAAACCACAGCACCAACCGCTTGTCTTAGTCAGAAATAAAGAAATGCAGTATAACATCACTACATAGTATAAAACAAAGTCGCTTTCTCTGTCCCTTTGTATGCTTAAATCTTTAAAACTACGCAGCAGATTGCAGCTTGATGCAGTTTTTTTTAATAGCGATGTAGGTGGGCGATTCTCGAGGAAGGTTTTAGTATGTAATTTATTAGGTTTTAGATAAAGCGGGCGAAGCCGCAGGCAGAAAGCTAGTATTTATGTAAAATAAAAATAGTTATTTAAACTAAAAATTAAGCTAATTGTATTGTCACCGATCCTTGATAAGTGTACAAAGTTTGAATTAAATCTGCCAGTCTATATAAGTATTTATTTAAAACTAGAGGTCCGCCCCGGCTTCGCCCGTGGTACATATTTCGCAATAAAAGATAGCCTATGTCCTTTCTCGGGTATCAAAATATCTCCATACCAAATTTCATGCAAATTGGTTCAGTAGTTTAGGCGTGATTGAGTAACAGACAGACAGACAGAGTTACTTTCGCATTTATAATATTATAGTATGGATTATATATGTATGTTTATCAGCCATCTGGTTTCCATAACACAAGCGAAAGCTTAGTATGGGATCAGATCGTGCCGTGTGTGAAAAATTGTCTTGAAATATATTTAAATTGGGTCACCATCAAACTCAAACATTTATTTATTCGATTAGACTTCTTCTAGAAGCACTTTCGAATCGTCATTACATATTTTTAACATTTACCACCGATTCGGAAAGCAGTATCTATAGAGAAGAACCGG
This sequence comes from Colias philodice, assembly GCF_061535455.1. Lineage (NCBI taxonomy): Eukaryota > Metazoa > Arthropoda > Insecta > Lepidoptera > Pieridae > Colias > Colias philodice. The sequence continues at coordinate 3,951,771 of NC_143116.1, forward strand.
CAAGAAACGTCGTGTCTAATAGAGTCGGTTACATACAAACATACAGGTGAAGCAAAATACTAAACGGAAAACGGAAAAACTACACAAAAAAAAACAAATACAATCAATAAATTTACCACAGACGAAAAAACAATTAAAACACCAATAAGCGGTTAAAGGCGGGAAAATAATAGAAAATATAACATTAAAATAACAAAGAAATCTATAAGAAAAACATCCACCTGTCCCTACCCGCAAACTGTCAACATAATCATTTGTCATGTTGTTTCTATGTAATGCCGACTGGAGTGAGGAACGGCTGAACCGAATTCGATAGTGTTTTGTGTAACAATCGAACAGTTTGGTGATTGTTTTGAGTTGGTTGTTTCTTTGTAGTTTCATGTAGTGGTTTTGATGAGTTTGGTAAGTTTTTTGTAGGGAACTACTTGTCCTATTTTGATGATACTTTCGCAAAGATAAAGTTACTTAATGTCTTATAAACAATTAAATTATGATCCTTACAATAATATAGGAAGTTACTAAATGTATTATATTCAAATAAAAACCCGTATGTTCCCGTTCCTGTGGGATTTCCGGGGTAAAAGTAGCCTCTATCTTATTCTGGGTCTTCTACTACCTACATACAAAATTTCATTGTAATCGATTCAGTAGTATTCGCCTGAAAGAGTAACAAACATACATCCATCCTCACAAACTTTCGCATTTATAATATTAGTAGGATTTGTTTCAACATTATTAAACCAAAGGCAAGTAAAACCGCGCCCCACTATAAGTCAACTCGTCAGTTTCGAGGTATAAACAGACGGATTCATTAATTTTATTTTTTATACTATTACGACAGGTGAAGCCCACCTGCTTCGTGCGTTACAAATTGCTAGCTAACAGGAGTTCTACTTGAAATTGTGTAGCAATTTTATGGGTCTACTAAACATATAATACTAGCTGTGCTGTGTGGTTTACCCGCATTGCTCCGCTTCTGTTGGTCTTAGCGTGATGATATATAGCCTATAGCCTTCTTCGATAAATGGGCCAACACCGAAAGAATCTTTCAAATTGGACCAGTAGTTCCTGAGATTAGCTCGTTAGGGAAGTCAAACATTGAATATTTTTTTTAAATAATAGGTACTTGGGGCGTGATCTACAATTGATATCAAAGCCAAAAATAGGTACCCTATAGCTTTAAGAATTTTTGTCTGTTTGTCTGTATGTATATCCGGACTAAGCTCAAAAAATACTGCATGCATTTACAAAAAAAATTGCATGAATATAAATAACAAGTCTGATCAACATATAGGTTACAATCATCACGCTGAGACCAATAGGAACGGAGCAATGCGGGAAAAACCGCGGGGCACAGCTAGTATATAAATTAAGTAAATACATAAGTATATAATATTTCTACCTAAAGACAGTCCCACCCAAAAACTCGCTTTTCAATTAAAGATGGCGGCGGAGATGAAAGCGTTCCTATAATTGTGGGGCCGATTGCTCTTGATGTAGGGCTGTGTAACGTGAGTTTTTATTTATATTTTTTTTTTATAAATTTAGGGCTGATTTTTCAATCCTTGGTTAAAACTTATTCATCGAATAACGTATTAAACTACCATTTCAAAAATGTATTCTAATTGTCCGTATATGACAGTTTACAGGTGACATTTTAAAATGTTCGTATAGGATAATACTTTATTGGACGGATAAATTTTAACCAACGATTGAAAAATCGGCCCTAAATAATATATTTATTTGTCTACTTTAAATGTAATTCATTTACTTAATCTATTCTATAGATCAAATATATCATAATGAATGTTATATGTAAATAAATGATAAATATATGAAGATATTGAAATTGCTTGTTTAAACTCGTTTATTTCAGGAACTTCTCGTATTAATTAGACCCGTTATAAGGAAGGCTATAGGATATAAAACACTACAAAGTGGATGAAACCGCGGGGCATAGCTAGTTAATATTTAAATCAAAATACCTTGATATTCTGTGTTTACAACCTATTCTTAAGCCTATACCTAAACCTATTCTTATTATAATGTTATTTGAAGCATATTTTCACGAAATACAAAAAATCTTTATTTTGCTTACCTGGCAAATAAAACTGCATCGGATTATGTGCAGTAGATTTTGGTTAAACGTAAAAAGTAGTAATGCCATATCTAATATTTCCAATTTCAAACTATCACGCGTCAACCCTAAAATGCTCGACCGGATCCGATCAAATTCATCCCATTGTTCAATTTATTTATATTAAGATCATATCATTACATCTCTAGGAATTATAAATAAAATAGCATAGTGTACTTTTGTTTTCCGGGTATACATAAACTAGCTTTCCGCCCGCTGCTTCGCCCGCTTTGTCTAAAACACAATAAATTATATACTAAAACCTTCCTCTTGAATCACTCTATCTATTAAAAAAAACCGCATCAAAATCCGTTGCGTAGTTTTAAAGATTTAAGCATACATAGAGACAGAGAAAGCGACTTTGTTTTATACTACCTACCTATGAAGCCTAGCTCTGTATGATTTTTGGAAATTCAAATTCCAATCAACTAAAGTATATTCGTTTTTATTTGTAGAATGTAGATACAATATTACATAATATATATTGTTATAAATAGGAAAGTGTAAGCTTCTTTTATTAACCGACTTCAAAAAAAAGGAGGAGGTTATCAAATCGGCCGGTATATTTTTGTTAAGTTATTGTATAGCTTTTACCTCAGACTTTGAGCGCGGCGACTGAATGTAAAAATTCCGTAACGAAAATACCTAACACCCCCCACTCCAACCGGCACAGCGATGCGATGCTATGCAATAGCGCAACCGCGGTAGTCCACGAGAGACCACACGTATTTTTCTGTAAGATCTATTGCTATAGGCTATCATCCATACTAATATTATAAATGCGAAAGTAACTCTGTCTGTCGGTCTGTTACTCAATCACGCCTAAAACTACTGAACAAATTTTCATGAAATTTGGTATGGAGATATTTTGATACCCGAAAAAGGACATATGCTACTTTTTATCCCGGGAAAATGACGCAATCCCGGAAATCCCACGATAACGGGAACTATGCGGGTTATTCTTTGACTGCGCGGGCGAAGCCGCGGGCGGAAAGCTAGCAAAAAATAAACAAAAACTGGCCCTACCTACTTAGTCCTTTATCCTTCAATAAACCTATAAAATCTATAATAAACATCATAATGTGTACCGCAGATCGCTATCTCCAGACAGACAGACAGACAGATTGACACAAGGCGTGGCCCTTTACCGTCGAGTCATGTTATCGAATGCAATTAACTTATTCGCTATATATGCATGTACATACATAAACATAAATGCATGATTCAATACCCTTTATGACAAAAGGAAAACGTATAGCAGTCAATTATGTATGATTTTTTTACAGTCAAAATTAATATGAAATTAGGACAAAACTAAAAGGATTTTATTGGTCATGTATACGAAAGTTTGTATGTATGGATGTTTATTATCTTATTAATCACGCTAAAACTACTGAATCGATTTTGATGAAAATCAACAGTGTTGAAGCTTATGTTCCAGAATAAGAATTAAACTATAAAGCACTTATAATATTCGCAGTTAGGTATACTTGTTAAATAGGAAATAAATATACTACGACTTTGATTAGACCCAAAAATGCTCTACCCATTTTGATATAGGTAATGCACCAAACAGATAAACCGAAATTCTTATAAAAACATAGCATGAATCATCCCAATTTAAAATCACGACCGATATCTATTTATTCGAATAAATTACAAAATTCCTATACCCATTATGAAACGACTCTCCAATTTAAGTAGACCACAATATGTCCGCGCATGCGCTGTGGTGTTCAAGTGTAGCCTAAGTAAACATTGCTTACATTCTTTAACTTAAAATATGGATTTGGTGATCCGAAAGTGATGTGGGGGATTTATCGATATTTTTTTATATCGATATCGACAAACGACGGGCTTGAAGAATTTATTCTTCTTCATAGGTAGTACTAGTTGCTTATGTTTATATTATAATTTTAATGTCCAAAATATGTTTATAAGTATAAAAAATCATCACCAACAACCAAATTCTTCAATTACAGTACCTATTAGGTATAAAATATTTTAGACATTAAAATTATAATATAAACATAAGCAACTTAGATCTCTAATCAATTTCAATTAGCACTCATTAAGTTACTGCATATAAGGACTCACAAAGTACCAAAAGACAAGGAAAATAAGTCCATCATCAAATTGTTAAAATTTTTCACAGAATAATACATTTTTGACTACATATTTGCTTTGTGTAAGTTTGAAATTTGAATAGGTTAATATTTTTTCATACAAAAAGATTTATAACATTTTTGAAATATGTAATTGAAATAATAATATTGTTATCTATACATAAGTACATCACTAGAACCCAGCTACCGTACACTTGTAGGGAAAATATTAAAATTCCTACTTAAAATAAACACTCAAGTGACAGGTACTTGAATTAAAATTTGTCACAAATTTTTTGTGTTCAATTTTTTCTAATTATAATTCTTTCTATATTTAAATTCTTCTTTTCTGAGTAAAATCACTTTTAATGTAAGGACTTTTTGTAACCCTACTAATATTATAAATGCGAAAGTTTGTGAGGATGGATGTAGTATGAATGTTTGTTACTCTTTCACGCAAATACTACTGAACCGATTACAATGAAATTTACGCACATATAGGCAACTTGGATTACCTAACACATAGGATAGGTTTTATCTCGAAAAAAAAATTACTTCAAGGAATATTATAAAAAAGAATTAACGAAATCGGTTTAGCCGTTCTCGAGTTTTGCGCTTACCAACACATTTAACGATTTTTATTATATAAATAAAATTTAATTTAATACTTTTCAATTAACTACATTACTAAGTCCTAAGATCGATTCCTACACATTACCCTAAGCCCTATTTGATAAGATTCAACCAAGATTTAAAGACAAGCAAAAAAAAACACCAAATCAAACAATTTGTCACAAAAACGCGATTACAAGATACAATTTATCGACATTTGATACGTGCCTATATTTCAAAAACTTAATTTTAAACAAAAATAACTCTAATTACAAAAAGCAATAGATTCAAATTCGTATGACTAAAGAGCTAAATGTCATTGTTATTGCACTATAGTTTATATTACTATGAATAAAAGAACTATTTTCCTATACATTTAAATTTCAACCCGTCCACCGCCGTGTGTGGCATTTTTTGACTTACGCGACACAACAATTAATCAATTTTTGTTCATCAATTCTTGATATTTGAGAGTTGAGACGTCGCCGACGAAATTTCTAAGTTATTTTTAAATGGATGAAAAATTGTTTTTACTAGAACAGTTCAAAATAATGGTTCTAGTGTTAAATGTCAAAATATGAATGTAAGTTGTTTTTGTTGAAATCAAACCTCAAATTACATTTATAGTCCTTTCCACCTAAGATGATTTCTGTGACACATCGATTATTGACACGTGTAGAGATGTCGGTTACTGAAATCGTATCAATTGTTTCCGATAATCGATAATATTCTAT